>NW_026857120.1:0-273814 GCF_026571515.1 Ruditapes philippinarum | reverse complement strand
ATTTTAAATAAGGTTTCAATAAACTACAAATCAACGAATATGAATAATATTTTCTTTCAGTCTGGAAAGCTAAGCTATATCAATTAATATGTTCATTGTGATAATGTGTGTAATGTACGAATATTAGCTGTCATGTAATTGTATATAGATGTATTATTGATACATTGCAATTCTTTGTGTATTATATGTATAATAGGTTAAGTAACACGATGATTATAAAGGCTATAAATTTGTAAGTTTCAAATCATACACTGGTCTTACTTTATCAAGTTTGAAGCATTATATGTGTTCAAAGTATAGTTTAGAAGTAACATTTGTTTTGTTTTGTTTGTATAATTTCAATACTTTGTGCCATATTACTATTGCAATAAATCAAAACCATATAGCTTAGATTAGTAAATGTACTACAAAGACCAGTGTATGGAAGATAATTTAAAGTATACTTTGTAATAGATGCTGACAATATGTCTCTCCCGTGATTGCAAGCCTAATACATACACGAAGTATTTCTTATTATTATATATTTGAATGTAGAATCTCTCAAAAAGTAAATAACTTGTAAATTAAATAAATTATAATCAATGGTAACCATTATAATAATGAAAGAAAAGAAATACTTGCAGTCACGTCATATCTTGCTATGTAATAAGTTATTTACTTATGCATACATGTAATTGTATATATCATGAATGCTTGTACATGACTCTTCTGAGAGTTAATTTGCAAAATAAAGATTCTTCATCTTATCTATATATATATATATAAATATATATATATATATTATATATATATATATATATATATATATATATATATATATATATATATATATATATATATTATATATATATATATATATATTGTGTACACTGCTATTCGTATGCATGTGTTAGTTATATGAAATAGAGAAAATAAGAATCCCTAACACGGCAAAATTGAAAATGTTGCAGGCTCGGTTTGATTGAGCCTGTTCATGGACGGTACTGTCAAGTGCAAACTACCGTCCACGCCCCCTAGCACCGGCTTAAGCAGAATTCAACATTTAAACACGAAAAATGGTAAAATTTTGAAACATCCGCAGATGTGTTCATACGGCGGTTATCATGAAACCTTCAATGTGACACGTAAGTGCCATTCCATGAAAAGCAGCATATATGGACCCCAAGTAAAAAATGCGTGTGCCCTAAACGAGAAAACAATGGGCGGAACTAAATAAAATGGAATTTTGAAAGGGGCTGGAATGAAGAATAAATGTTTTTTAGTGGTGTGGGCCCTCGTGTTTCCTAATCAAATCAAATCAAATCAAAATTTATTTATTGTCGGTATACATATATAACATTTTACAAAACATAAGCTATGTATAGCTTTTGACCGACATACATGCATAATGATATAAACATAAAACTCATAAAAGAAGCACATTAAGATAAACTTTGAAAGACAAATGGTAAAAGACAAGTTAAATTACTATAATATGGGATGTAGACACTAAATGTTATAATTTAAAATAAAATAATAATAATTAATAAATAGTAATGATATGCTAAGGATATGCTTAAAAGTTCTATACTGTATCACAAGTGAATAAAATAATATATATCTAGATAAAATGCGGAACATATTTAGCACATACATAAAATAAGATTACATTAAAAGTGGGTGGATTACTGCTGATCTTGACCCAGGCCTAGCCTGGACTGCTATAAAAGAAAGGAAATACGATATTGAAAATGAAAAGGATCACAAAACTGTTACCACTAATTAGGTTTTATAAATAAAAATCCCCAATTCAAAATTTGCAAGAAGTGATCAGCAGCCTCCTCAATAAGCAAACTTCGCAAAAAGCTGACAATAAGCAACAAAAATTCAAGCATACTGGAAAAATAATACATGTACATGTACATAATCATTTATGTTGAGAATATTATATTTTGGTGCATAGGAACGAAAAAGAGTTGCTGCCAAACTGGTGGTTCCAAATTTAACCTTAAAAAATTAAAAGCCAAAATTTAAGCCAAGTTGGTCCTTTTTTAAATGAAAATTTTTAAATTAATTTTTCCGGGGGCCTAAAAGTTCTGTTTTCGTTTTAAATTTTTAAAATTTTGGGTTGTTTAGATTTTTTTAAAAAGTGAGTCTAGCCCTGATTGATATTTTCACCCAAAATAAAATCTTAATGTTTTTCCTTTTTTAAAATTTTCTCAATTTTTTTTTTGTTTTTTTACTTTTCCCCCACAGAAGTCCCAGGTGACGGGGCAAAAAAATTAAAATTTTGATGGAAATAAAAGAGTAATAAGGGTTCCCAATTTCCCCAATTTAATAAATTTTTCCCCAATCTCTTTTAGACTTTTTAGTTTTTTTTTGGGTTTTTTTTTTAAAGAATCAGAAATATGATTACAAATTTTAGTTTTTAAAAACAAAAAGTTCCCCCAGAAGTTTAAACAGATTCATCACATTGGATTGTACTATCTTTTAAAAATTTAAACAAAATTTTTATCCCAGTTTTTTTAAACCCAAAAAGGGAATAAACCGGGGAAAATTTTTCGGGGTTTTCCCTTTCAAAATGAATTTTTCTTTAAAAAACCCTTGTATTAATGGGCTTTTCCTATTGAACTCTTAAAAGAAATTTAAACAACATTGGGCAAAGTTTTTGTCCCCTTTTCATTTATAATTAAAGTGTTGTTTTAAACTGCCCTTTAAATTAATTTTTGATAAAATTTGTGTTAACAAAACAAAAATGTTTATTTAAAAATATGTTAAAAAAAAGACGGGCCCCAGAAAAAGAACCTTGAAGGGAACCCCCTTTTTAAAAATATCTTTTAAAAAACTTTAAAAATTTGTTTTCCCCAAATTTTTTCGCATTGTTTTCCCATTTGTTAAATTTAATTTAAGGGTTTAATTTAAAACTAGGGCATGGTCGGAGAAACCCATAAAATTTTAAGTTTTTGAGAAAAGGGGGTCAAATTGGGGTTAGGCATTCAAAGGGTTTTTGACCCAAAACCAATTTAAAATAGCTGCTTTTGTAATTTTTTTTTCAAACCCGGTTTATCTTTTCCAAAATCTTTTTTAAATTTTAAATTTTTTAAATTAAAAGTGCTTTGACAGCCGTAACCCTGGTCTTTAAAAGCAGATTAAAATAAATATTAAAAAAAAGGTCATTGGAAAAAGTTTAAGGTTTGTTGGGTTAATTTTAAAAGACCTTTTTGAAGATTTTTTTATAAAATTTGGAAGGATACAAAAAGGTCTGTTTTTTTAAATTTTTCCTTTATTTTAGGGGTAAATATTTTTTTTTATGGGCCGGAACTTTCCTTTAGCCTATTTTTAAAAACTTTTCGGGGGGAAAAATGGATAATGGAAAATCAGATTAACCATATTAGTAATATGTTCCCCGACTGAAGGTTTTTTTGGAAAAAATTTTTAAAAGTTTAGCAGAAAGGGGCCCTTTTTTGACGGGGTTTTCTTTTTTTTTGATTGGGGAAAAATTTAAATCTTTTTACCCAATGAAAGGGTTGAAAAATGAGTTGGGTTTAAACAAAATTTAAGATTATTTTTTTATAGAAAATTTAAGGCCCAGGGTGATTGTTTTTTGATTTTGGGATTTTTTAGTCTGCACCAATGTCCCGGGAAACATTTTTACATAAAATTCATTTAAAAAAATCAAAACAACCCGGGGCGATTTTACTTACTTAAAAATATTTTTTACATTAAAATCTGTCCTTTTTTTTTAAAAAAGTTAACCTTTTTTTTTTGGGGTTAAAAATGGGGTTTAAACAGTTAAAGGGCCAAAAAAATTTATTTTTTACAAACCAACCCAAAACCATTCTCCTTTAAAAAAAATTTATTTATTGATTTTCTTTTAATTTTTGTTGACAAGATTTCTTTGTTTTTCGGTATTTTTTTCCCCCTTTTTTGAAGTTTTGTATTTTATTATATGTAAATTTGTTTAACCCTCGTTTCTTATAAATAAGTTTTTTTTTTTAAGGGTTTTTTTTCATTTTATGGTTTCTTTTTGGGCGGGCCAATTGGAAAGTTTACGTTTTTTAAAAGGGGGGTGTTTGTTTTTTTTTGTTGGGCTTTTCCCTTAAAAATTTTTGTAAAATTTGTGTTTGCCCCCGTTTCATTTACAGGGGTTCGGGTTTTAAAAAATTTTAAAAAATGTAATTTGTGCGGTATATTATGTTGGGGTTTTAAGCTTTATTCGGCCCCAACACCAGGGGGCGCTCTGGACAGACTTTAAAATATTTAAATGGCCAAATTAAAAAAATTGGGAAAGACACGTGATCACAAATATAATTTTCTTTAAACGGCACTTTCCCCAGGTTTTTCTGAAAAATTTTTTAATTGCCAACCGTGGTTTGGGGTTTGGGGGTGAAAGGGCGCTACCTTTAATTTTTCCTTTTTATTAAAAAGTTAAAAAACCCAAAAGACTTTTTAAATTTTAAAAAATTTTCAAATTTTTTTTCAAACGATAAACTTTGACTTTTTTTTAAAAAGGGCAACGTAAAAAATTTTTTTTTACCAAAAAATTAAAAGGAAATTTTAAAGGGTAATTTTATTTAACAGAATCCCAAACCCAAAAACGGGGTTATTTTTTTTTAAAAAAAAATTTCAAGTAAATTTTTTAATAAGTTTTTCCTTTAAAATTTCAACATCATATAGATTTTAAAAAAGAGTTTAAAAAATATTTAAATTTTGAAAAAAGTGCCAAAGCTTTAAAGCTTTGAAGTGAAACTTACCTGTCGGCCAGTCCCAAGACAAAATATTTAAAAAGAAATTCACCCGGTATTTATACACTTTTGGTAGTCATGACAATGCTTAACTATAAGATTGATTGGTCAAAATTACTCATAACAAGTTCTGAACTAATCGAATTATATTAATCAAGTGGACCAATAAAAATGTAAAAATGAGAGTGTGACTAAAATAAAGTTTCCTTTTAAAAGGAAAGGCTTGCACAGTTGTGCCTTCATCCCAACCCTTTAAAAAAAATTTTTTTTTTTTTTTTCAATTTATTATCACAATTTTTTTTGAATTACGGTATTTGAATATCATAAAGTGTTTATTTAGTTGTTGTTTTTTTTTTCAATCATTTTTTAAAAACGATTTGAAATCTATTTCTCTATTGTATAAAAATTATAAAGAAAATAATCAATCATAAAATACTAACATTCTATCATACTGAAAAGGAAACAAGTGTGCACATTTCAATTCCAGAGAATCATTCGTTTTGGCAGTTGCTAATTTCATTTATATTATTTAGCATCTTTATGGACAAGTAAATGCCACCAAAAATACTTCGTTACGTGGTACCAATTAATAAGCATGTATCAACTATGTTACACGACGCACAGATAGCCTACGATGCGCTAACGTGGTAAGGTTAATGATATGCATGGGCTATTTTTAGATACCTCACTGCGTTATTAGAATCTAAATATAGCTCGATCATGCACTAATATTCTGTGTGATTTGGTAAGCAAGACCCACACCATCGCTCTATGTGTATCAGGTATATATGTTATATTACGTACCTGATTGTATAAAAACTAATACAGACAAAAACAATTTATAAAAGAAACTAACTTTTTGTCCTGTAACCCTTGAAAAAGAATTTTGAAGCAAACGCGGGACACAATTTCGTTTTAATTTTTTTTTTTAAATTTTTCGGAATAAAAAATTTTTTAAGTAAAAATAGAAAAAACCTATTTATATAAACATAACTGGGATTACCGAAAGTAACTAAAAATAGCTTAGATTTCCGGTAATATTACTTCGTCCTGATTCCGCAGTTATGACGGAATCGCCGAATTGTCACGATTGGCAATCGGAACTTACATCGGCTATAATCATTAAACGAAGAGTGACGGAAAGGGCCAAAAAGTTGCGATTGGGACGATTGCAGCGGGTTTTCTCGTTCAATTCAATTCACTAAAAAAATTTTTTAACCCCCCAGGAAACCCCCTACCGGAAACCAATTTTTCCCAAAAAAAATTTTGGGCTTGCGCCGTGGCTGCAACCCCAAAAAGGGATTGGAGCACCCATTTAAATACCGTTTTGGGTTATCCCCGGCCCCAAGAGGGCTTGAATGAAAAAATCCCAAAAATCGGCCTTTTCACCCAAGGGAAAATTAATTTAAAAAGGTCTAATTCATCTTTTCACCCCCCGATTTTATGTTTTTGATAATGCTTTGAAAAATGAAAAAAACCGGCAAAAAAAAAACAAATATTTGTTTATTTTGTGATCATGATTTTTGCAAGCTTTAAAAGTATTTTGTTCCAATCCGTTTTTGGATTTTAAAATCCAAAATCAAACCCCCAAAAGAGCCAATCAAAAAGGTTTAAAAAGATTAACGTTGGGGAAAAAAAAACCCAAAAAAGGGGACGAAAAATTTGAATTGTATAAATTTGACAACTAAATTTTTTTTCCAAAACAGGGTCCTTTTACTTTCCCCCTTTCCCTTAATTAAAAGACGGTTGTGGGTACAAAAAAAAGGGAAATATCCAAAAAAAATTTTTAAAAGGGTAGATTTAATTTTTTTAAAGAGCTTATTTAAAAATTTGGGAAAAAGGTATTAAATTACCCCAAAAGTAGATCTAGATATCAACTTTAAATTTATCCCAAAAATTGTAGGGGAAGGGGGAAAACCCCCAAATTTTTAAATTCAAGCAACCCTTAAATACTATAAATGAAGTTTTAATTTTCAGAACTGTATTCAGAAAAATTTTTAAACCCCAAACAAAAAAAGGGTCTAACCCTTTGAAATGTAGGGATTATCAAAAAATTTCTCTTTTTTTAAACCAAAAAAAAAAGGGATTTCTTTCCAACCCTTTTAAAAATAAAAACCCCAAAAAAAATTTAACAAATGTAAAAAAAAATATCACAATTTTATATATATGTATGACTGGGGCTAGGGAATGACTTTAAAAGACTGTCAATCATAGTTTAATTTTAGCTAAAACATTCCTGCCCGTCCCAAATTGCCCAAAATCTCATTTGTCCCGGCCTGTTTTCCCCTTTTCTTTTCTTTTTCCTTTTCCCCCCCTTTCCTGTCCCCCTTCTAATTCCTCCTCCCCCCTCTACCCCTTTCTCTCCTGATCAGCCTGTCTCTGATCCTCCTCAGACTTCTCTGCCGTTCCTGCAAGTCAGGTAAACAAATTTCCTGGCATTGCCTGGATCACGATATGTAGGGTTGACTGCCCTCTCTTCCAGACAAACATGAGCTTTCCCGGCTGAAGAATTGTGTCTTTTAGCATCATACTTTCGTGTCAATACTTTTTTACAAGTTACACAGACAAAGACTGTCCTCACGTAGATGTGCCTGTTCGACCAATGTTTCGCAAAGTCATTATACTTGGTAAAAAAGGTATCTGTCCTGCAGCTTGGCACTGGGCAGCATGCCCCCTGGCGTGGCCATACAAGTCTATCAGCCATACTTGATCAATGATAACGTATTGTAGAAATTGATTACAAACTGAAATATTGAAAAAACAAATAAATGATCATTATATCATGTATATAGTACATAAACAATAACAATCAATCAATACTTCATGAAATTACTCTTAATCATAGGAAAATATTTCCTATTTTAATTAACACTAAGCATTGAACCCTAATATTTACATTTGCTAACATTAACTCTTACATATGTAACAGTTCTTTAAGCACAATTATCTTAATAAAAACACAATCAATCCTGTGTGTTCATATTTTCTTTTAATGTTAATAAAGTTTACTAGAATATTTACATTCTACATAGTTCTAGGTCATGTTAGAACTATTATATTTATCTTAGATTATATATCTAAGTTTTAATTACACAAATACTTAATCATGAATGTATACATATTTTTTTTTTATTTTATATATCATTTTAAAAAAAACAACATGTATACAACAAAAATGTCATATTATATATTCAACTATTATAATTGATATTACTTAATTTTCTAAAAGCAACTTTAATTGCTGAACCCACTTATTTACAAATTATGAACTATAATTAAGCCTTATGTCTTAATTGTTGACAGCTTAATGATTAAGCACTGTGTGCTTAAGTAAAAATCCCTACATTGATAAATATTTCTCTGGGTTTTATTTGTCTTTCACGCCTAGACCCTTGGTACAAAAGGAATTTCTTTGTTTTTATTCTTTTCATCGTCTGAATTAATCTGACCATTTGTATTTTCATTTTCAGAACATAACATTTGATTAGGAGATTCAGACTCCAAATTTACATATTGATTTGCCCTTAACCAATTGCTAGGAGGCATTTTTCCCTCATAAATTTTCAAGTGATCTACATGAACCACAATAGGATTAGAATCCTCAGACTTCTGAATTTTATAAGTCAAATATGTAATTTTTTTCTCAAAACGAGATATGGGCCTATCCAACCTTGTTTCAATTTTTTATTTACAGAGGGCGTGGATACCATCTCCAAACCCAGTCTCCATTTAAAAATTCCTAGGTTTTTAAATCTCTTTCATAGTACTTCTTCTGCCTACTAGCAGCTATATTCAATTGGTCAAAAGCAAATTCATATGATTGTCTCAAAGAAGTTTTCACCCATTGAACATATTCAATTGGACATTCTACTTCTGTAGTATATAGTGGAAGTCCTACCATTAAATCAAATAGGACAAATCCAACTCTCTCCCTAACATAAGTAAAATTTGGGGTACAAACCCGTACTTTTATGTTGTGTAGAACGATAGGCTGCTAAAGACATAACACAGATGGTTCATCCCAGTCTGTTTGATTTTCTTTTAAGGGAAACAAAATGAGATAACATCTGCCCACTATAGTCTTATTAGCCGCGTTCAATCATCCCGTCCGATTTCGGGTTATAAGGACAAGTCCTAGTCTTATCAATTTTTAATAAGGAACATAAACTTGAAAATAATTGGGACCTCGAATTCTCTCCCCTGATCTGTATGTATTTGAGCAGGAAACCCATATTGTAAAAACACCTTGAGTAATAAGGGTATCCGCTACAGTATAAGCTGTATGATTTGGAACAGCAAAAAGCCATTGTCCATTTTAGTAAAGTAACACCCACAGACTATAATATATTCATTATTCTCTGGTTTGTTAAAGGGAGAGGGCCCAAAATATCTATAGCTAAAATTTCCATAGGGCGATGAGCTTTAATTTGTTTTTAAATGAGATTTCCCTTTCCCGGGCCGGGTTTACTTTTTGCACAGCTTTCACACTGGCGAACCCAAAGTCCGTATATCATTAGCCATACCAGGCCCAGTAAAATCTACGTTTAATGCACTCTAAGGTGCGATCTCGTCCAAATGGCCAGAATATCTCTGTTCATGAAGTTGCTTAAAAATATAATTCCTAAGTTCCTCAGGGGCTACTAATTGATAAACACACTCATGATCATTAAAGTTCTTGTAAATACAACAAGCTTTTACGGATTTCAAGTGTTTCCCATTTTTGCCATAATTTAATAACATCTGAGTGCAGATTTGATAGCTCTGACTTCTTAGGCTTTGTTAAATATTCTTGTTTTTAACCTAATTATACCCCCCACCACAAAATGTGGGGGGGGCTATAATGGATTCGCTTTGTCGCGTCGGTCGGTCGGTCGGTCGGTCGGTCCGTCCGTCTCCATTTTCGTGTCCGCTCTATAACTCCTATACCACTTGAAGGATTTTCTTCAAACTTGGCTCAAATGTTCACCTCAGCAAGGGGATGTGCAGAACCCCATGTTGCCCATGTGTCAGCTCAAGGTCAAGGTCACAATTGAAGGTCAAATATCAAACACAATCATATATTAGACAGTATGTCGTGTCCGCTCTGTAAGTCCTACAATAATTGAAAGATTTTCTTCAAACTTGGTTCAAATGTTCACCTCAACAAGGGGATGTGCAGAACTTATGTTGCCCATGTGTCATCTTAAGGTCAAGGTCACAATTGAAGGTCAAATCAAACAATCAAATATTACACAATATGTCGTGTCCGCTCTGTAAGTCCTACACTTATTGAAAGATTTTCTTCAAACTTGGTTCAAATGTTCACTTCATCAAGGGGATGTGCAGAACCCATGTTGCCCATGTGTCATCTTGAGGTCAAGGTCACAATTGAAGGTCAAATATCAAAACAATCAAATATTACGCAGTATGTCGTGTCCGCTCTGTAAGTCCTACACTTATTGAGAGATTGTCTTCAAACTTGGCTCAAATGTTCACCTCAACAAGGGGATGTGCAGAACCCATGTCACCCTTTTGCCGGCTTAAGGTCAAGGTCACAATTGAAGGTCAAATATCAAACAATCAAATATTACGCAGTATGTCGCGTCCGCTCTGTAAGTCCTACACTAATTGAGAGATTTTCTTCAAACTTGGCTCAAATGTTCACCTCAACAAGGGGATGTGCAGAACCCATGGCAACCTTTTTGCTGGCTTAAGGTCAAGGTCACACTTGAAGGTCAAAATTTGACTTAGAAAATGTTCTTAAATTTTAACATATATCTGAATATTTCTGAATCTAGGAAAGGTATTTGGTTGAAACTTAAAATATATATGAAATGTCACAATTAAGATATGCTGGTCAAGTTCATAACTCTGTATTGCATTTAAACAAAGTTATGCCCCTTTTTAATCTTCAAATTTTACATACAATCACATATTAGACAATATGTCGTGTCCGCTCTATAAATCCTATACTAATGGAAGAATTTTATTCAAACTTTACTCAAATGTTCACCTAAACAAGGTTATGTGCAGAATCCATGTCACCTTTGTGCAGTCTAAAAGTCAAGGTCAAAAATTGACTTAGAAAATGTTCTTAGATTTTAACATGTTCTTGAATATTTCTGAAACTAGCACAGGTATTTGCTTGAAACTTAAAAGATATATGAGGTGTCACAATTACGATATGCAGGTCAAGTTTCATAACTCAGTATTGCATTTTGACAAAGTTATGCCCCTTTTTAAGTCTTTAAATTTACATACAATCAATACTAGAATATATGTTGTGTCCGCTCTATAAATTCTATACTAATGGAAGGATTTTCTTAAAACTTTACTCAAATGTACACCCAATTGGGCGATGTGCAGAACCCATCTTACCCTTGTGCCAGCTTAAGGTCAAGGCCACACTTGAAGGTCAAAAATTGACTTACAAAAAGTTTAGTATATTGGGAAAATGTAAGGTTATTTGTAACTGTTTCGAACATGATTTGATAATAGATATTTATTACTATTACCTGTACAATAAGTCTTTTTTTTCAACAGAGATAATTTCTTTTTATGTATTTGTGCGACTTAAGTTATTTCCTTAACCACCTTTCCAAGTCGTCTTCTGTCAAGGACATTGGTGGGGGTATGAATCGCATTCAGCGATAGTTCTAGTTATTTCAGACACTATAGAGTCGTTAATTTGAAACTCTAGTAATTCTTTACTGGACCAATGAAACAACCAGTTTGGTTCAAGATTTTTATTCGTGTCAGATTTGTAATTGCGAATTACCTTGACTTATAGGGTTTATGCTAACATACTTGTTGTTTTCAATAATTTTTGATTTTTGAAAAGTACTAACACACTCCTGACAATTAGTTATTTTGCATGGCCTTTTTATTTTTCTAGAAAGACTATCTGCATTTAAATGCTTTGTACCTTGCCTATATTCAATGTCAAATTCATAGGCCCAAAAATATTAATCCATTGAACGTGCCAGAATTCCTTCAGGCTCCTTAAATTTTTGAAGATATGTCAAACTTTTATGATCTGAGCGAACCAAAAATTTCTTCCCTAAAAGATAGTGTTTATAGTGTTGTATGAAATGAAACTATAGCAAATAACTCCCTTTTTGTTGTACAATAATTTCTTTGTGCAGGGTTAAGAATTTTACTGCCATAAGCCAACACTTTTTCTTGTCCATTTTGAACTTGAAAAATTATTCCTGATATAGAATCAGCACTTGCGTCAGTATCCAAAATAAATTGACTACCATTTTCCTCAGGAAAAGCCAAAATAGGAGGATTAACAAGACAAGTTTTTAATTTCTCAAATGCCTCATTTTCACTTACATCCCATTTAAATTTAGCATTCTTTCTTGTGAGTCTCGTTAGAGGTAATGAGATTTCGGCAAAAGTTTGTAATCATTTTCCTATAGTACCCACAGATACCTAGCCATGACATAACTTCATGTTTTATTAGTAGGGGTTTGGCCAATTTTGTATACTTTCTATTTTTGATGGGTCACAAGTAATACCACTAGCAGAAACTTTATGCCCTAAAAATATAACTTCCTTTTGAAACAGTTTACATTTAGTTGACTTTAATTTAAGGTTAGCATTGTCTTAATCTTGTGAATACCAAGAACAGATTTTCTAATGCTTCATTGAATGTTTCCCTAAAATACAAACATCATCTAGATACACTAAACATCTCTCAAAACCTAAGTCGCAAAGAACAGCATCCATTAATCTCTGAAAATGATGCAGGGGCATTTTTTAAACGAATGGCATATAAAATTTTTAAAAGCAAATTGTCCCCTTCCCGGGGTATCCGGAAACTTGTTTTTATTGTGAGTCATTACTCATTTATAATTTTGATTTGCCAGTAATCGCTGGCTAAATTAACAAGTGATAATAATGGCTGTTTTGATAAATGGTCTAATGTTTCATCAATCCTAGGCAAAGGATAAGCATCAAAATATAGTTGCTGAGGTTTAAACCCCAAAGATCAACACCAAATCTTATTGTGTTATCTTTTTTTCCTAACAAAACATATTCCCTGACACCAGGGGGAACTACACGGTTCTATGACATTTTTTCAAACATTTTGTCAATCTCAGAATTAACAGCTTCTTGTAAATGTATAGGTATTCTCCTAGCCTTGCATTGCACAGGTTTTGAATCCCCAGTGTTAATAAAATGCTCAGCAATATTTGTTTGGCCTAACTTGCCATCTGGACCCACAAATATGTCCTCAAAATAGGTTAAAAAGTGACTTGACCTTTGATTTCTGATCCTTATCTAGGTTATTTCCAACAGACCTAAAACAGACTCCAAATGTGTAGGTAAAACACAGTCTTTAAAGTTATCTAACTGAGTAATAGAATTTTTTATAATCCTGAAAAATTTCGGAAATTTCAGTTAATGAGCCTAAGACACTGTTTGGTTTCAAATTCACAGGCTGATCATTTATATTCATAACTGATATAATTGTCTTATTTTCTTCAGTATCAATCAAAGATCGAGCCACTAAAATACCCTTATCTATGAATTTGTGAGTAGGGTCTAGTATATTATATCTGTTTAAGCAATTACCATTTATGGTTGCATTAATAGTCATTTCTACTCTAGCAAGGATTGTAATTGTCTCTGATACTTGTAATTTGGCACAACATATTGTGTGATAACGATGTATTTTTACTTTGCCCAGCTTAGTTTTCAAAATGCGTTTGGCAATTTTCAAAGAAATATCAAATTTCTCAAAAAAATCCATACCCAAAATACCATTTTCTCTTCAATGTCAGCGACAATGAATTCAAAAGAAAAAGATATATGCTCTTTTTTCAAAGTTTAATACACATTCCCAGCTATCTGTAATTTTGACCCATCAGCAGTTGATAATGGTATATTTGTAAAGTCTAATTTGGGTTTATTCTGAAGCCTTTTATAGCATGAACTTGACAAAATAGAAAACTGGGCTTCCAGTATCAATTAACATTCCTCCTTTAAGAGAACCTAAATCTACTTTTACATAATAACAAGAAGTTTTGTCAACATTTTTAAGTTCTGAAACTAATTCACTTTTCCCAGAGTTATGTTTGATTAAGTTTTGGTCTGAAGTGACAGATTTTTGACAACTTTCAGTTTTGATGGCTAAAGGCCTACTTTCACTTTCGTTTTGAGAACGATATACTTTATGACCATAACTTCCGGTTTGGGTTGTACTACTTCTTGACCCTCAATTTTTACTAGGAATTTCTAAAGAAACAAGCTTTTGGTCATTTTTAACATCATTTGTAGGGGGTGTAACCTATAATTTCTGGAATACACTGTTTACTAGATTTGTTTTTATAATTCAAATTTGAACTATACCGTCATTTCAGGCAAAGAAACTTTGGTAAGATTGTTATCTCCCTTAGATTGAGACGAAGTACAAACAAGTGTACGAGGTTCACAATTAATATGTACATTTTGAAATTCTATAGGCCTAACTAATTGAGAACTGACTGACGTTTGGCCTCAACCTCAGTCTGACCTAGTTTCCCTGATTCAAAGCATTTCTTTTAGCATAACAACGGCTCTCAATGTGACCTTTTTTATGACAGTAAGTACACTGTATGTCTTTAATGTTAGGTTTCTCATAAAAATAATTTTCCCTGTGTCATATTTTGATGATTTTCTAGACTGGGAGTTATAATTGGTGTTTGTAGTAGAACCATTTTTATGATTTACACCTTGGTTGTGGGGGTACGCGTTACTATAGTTACGCATAGGGGCTATTACTGCGTCTCATTGAAGGCCTATCAATACCAGTGTTTTGATAAAATCTTGAGGGATTATTTGGCCTAAACTGAGTTTCCATATGTTTTCTTGTTGTAGAATCAGTCATTTCTTGAAAATTTTGCTCAAACTTTTGATCAAATAAAGAGAAGACATCATTTGCTTTAATTCGTCTAAACTACAATCAGTCTTTAAATTTGTAGGTCTAAGGACGCAACTGATGTTGACGAAATAAATTCAATGGACGAGTTAACTCCCTTTCATCATCTAATGGTTTTGTCATTTTAATCTACCGATCCTGTAATGACATAAATTCTACGGCAGCACTAATTGCGTGATCCAAAGTAATAGGATGCGTAAATTGTAACGTGCTTTCTTAATTCAAAAGTACCTAATCCATGAATATATTGGTCAATAATTTCATGTTTTCTAAAGCATCACTATGCATTAAAGGAAATGCCTTTTGAGCTAATCTGCGTAGTGCATAACCATAGTCCGAAACGGATTCACCCCTTGCTTCTTTTCCGATTACGGAATTCACAGCGAAAGGCAAACTTCACGTTCATGTGGACTAATCTTTGCGTTAGCACACCGTTTTAATTTTCCGGGAAAAACTTTTCAAGTTGGAAGGGGGTAATTTTAGAAAAGTAATTTGCTGTGTTCCCCCCCCCCAAATTAATTGTTAAAAAGCTGGGGTTTTTGTTGATCATTCCAACTTTCCCGTTGGGTAAATTGCTCCCAAAATGAATAATTTAATTTGGAAACCTTCACTAGTAGTAAACCCTCGAAAGGAAAAACTTTTTATTTATAACCGAAGATGGCCCAGTTTTTGTAAAAATCGGAGAAAATTTTAAGTTTAGGCATTAAAATGCGTTTCCTCGGGGATAAATTACTCCCAAAACCCACACTTTTTCGAATTTAAAGGTTCGATAAATATTTAGGACTGGTTTCTGGGATGTATTAAAACCCTAACCCGGGGGCGTAACGGGTTTCAAAGTTACGCCCTTTTTCATAAAAAAGGGTGAAAACTCATATAGTTTTAATGTCAACTTTATTAGAACCAGTATTAAACAGGTTTTTTAAAAAGGGGGAAACACTAGCTTTTTATTAAAAAACAGCCCCTTAACCCTCGGGGTAGACTATTTCCCAAGTCATCTCGAAAACTTCCTGTATACAAGGGGAAGCTATGACTTTTCACCAATACGTAATTAAATCCTTCATTTGTATCACCCCCAAAGTTTGGGGGTGTTTAAAATTAATCTTTCTTTTGGAGTACAAACTTTTCCCAAAGAGGGGGTTCCAAAAAATGGAAAAACAGATCCATAAAAAGTATTATGGAAAATTTTTTCCCCATTTCCCCGGTGGGAAAAATGGTGTTTAAAATTTTCCTTTTTCCCTTTTTATGAAAAGACCTTTTCATCGGGGAGTTTAAAGTAGGTGTTTTTTAAAGGGTTTTTAAATTTTTCTTGGGGTGAAAGTTTTTCTGGGGCATCGAACCTCGTAGTATCTATTACACGGTACTGACCAAATCTACTTTCTGAATTATATATCGGTAAATTTCCCTCAGCCATACTTAAATGATAACACTTATAAGTAAAACAAAATGATTTTATATCTTAGTTGTACTTCAACTTTTAACCATAGAAAGACGTAATTTAAAGTTAAATCACATAAATTCAAAATTTGTTATATTATTGTTCATACAATTTAAATAGTTAAACTTTAACAACAAACAGACCTTTATGATACTCTTACTTAGAGCTTTTTTTTTTTTTTTTTTTTTAACACAATATTTATTACTTCGTCTCAATCTAAGGGAGATAACAATCTTACCAAAGTTTCTTTGCCTGAAATGACGTATAGTTCAAATTTGAATTATAAAAACAAATCTAATAAACAGTGTATTCCAGAAATTATAGTTACACCCCCTCCAAATGATGTTAAAAATGACCAAAAGCTTATTTCTTTAGAAATTCCTAGTAAAATTGAGGGTCAAGAAGTAGTACAACCCAAACCGGAAGTTATGGGTCATAAAGTATATCGTTCTCAAAACGAAAGTGAAAGTAGGCCTTTAGCTATCAAAACTGAAAGTTGTCAAAAATCTGTCACTTCAGACCAAAACTTAATCAAACATAACTCTGGGAAAAGTGAATTAGTTTCAGAACTTAAAAATGTTGACAAAACTTCTTGTTATTATGTAAAAGTAGATTTAGGTTCTCTTAAAGGAGGAATGTTAATTGATACTGGAAGCCCAGTTTCTATTTTGTCAAGTTCATGCTATAAAAGGCTTCAGAATAAACCCAAATTAGACTTTACAAATATACCATTATCAACTGCCGATGGGTCAAAATTACAGATAGCTGGGAAATGTGTATTAAACTTTGAAATAGAGCATATTTCTTTCTCTTTCGTATTTGTTGTAGCTGACATAGAAGAGAAAATTGGCATATTAGGCATTGATTTCTTTGAGAATTATAATGCAAGTCTTCAAATACACAAACGTATGCTAAAAACAAGATTAGGAAAAGTAAGAATTCATAACTTCAACACTAGAATATGTACAATGGTACAGTTCACCGACTTACTTCCTAGGAAAGAAGCATACTTAAACATCTTAAATCATAGTAACATGAGTGTGTTAAGTCCAACGCACAAGTACTGGTTTGTTGATAAAGAAGATAATGGTACAAACATGCATAAATATGCATTTGTGACAAATGAAACGAAATCCTTGGGATTATTAGATTTAAACCCTACTTTAAGCCATCAGTCTTATTCAATCTTTGAGAGAACCAAGCAATTGCAAATCAAGACAAAGATAAATATGCAAGAACTGATGACATGGCTAAAAAGAGTAAAATATCACTTTAACAGGATAATCTATATCCCAGATTTAGACTTATGTACAGAATGGATTGTAAGGAAAAATACAAGGTTTAAGTTATGTAGTCTTTTAGAGCTTGTATCAAGTTTTGCTAGATAAAGATAATTAGTACTTTCTCCTTTGTAGGTAATAGGAGATGAATATGATATACATCATTTTACTTTAATTAATGAAATGCACAGTTGTATGCATTGCATAATGTGTTGATACACATAAACATAATTTGATTTTGTTAAAAGTTTTATAAATCATTGTGTTTGTAAAATCTTATTGAAAGTGAATAGAATACAAATACTTTTATTTATTCTGTTTAAGTACACTTTCAACATAGTACATCTGAAGGATTGTCATTGATTATTATACAATTTGTTTTTTGTTTTGTTTTTAAAACAAATGTTAATTTTTGTTTAATTTTTCAGACTTCATGCATATGTAAATGAGGTTGATTATCCAACACAAATACTGTATGCTTGGATTTGTGGAACATCATGGACATCCATACTCCGTCAGCTACGATGTAATACCTGTTCGATTCCTGATTGGTCTACGGAAAGTAATATAAACATTGAAATAGTGTAATGTTTTGTTTGACGGACTAATTATGTTTATTATATTTGATGTTTCCTTTTAGTATATGTTGACATTGTGTTTTGACAATGTATATTTATGATAGACGTACTTTTGTAGTTTTACATATTTCCAAATTAATTTTTTGTTTCAAAATTTGATATAGTTTCTAAAGTAAGTGGGATTCTCGCTTTTATAAAAAAAAAAGAATTACTTTTTCAAATTGTACAGGATTTCTTGTTTTTTTAAGGAAGGAGGAATGTAATAGGGCTGCATTTTAGTAAACGTTCTCAGTTTTTATTGCCCTTTTCGCTTATTTTCCGTACCTTATTTGATAGAGTTAATTTGATTGGTGCTTTCGGTTTAATTCTATATTTTTCATTGGTCGACTTGATTGAAATCATTCGATTAGTTTAGAACTTGTTATGAGTAATTTTGACCAATCAATCTTATAGTTAAGCATTGTCATGACTACCAAAAGTGTATAAATACCGGGTGAATTTCTATATATCTTGTCTTGGGAACTGGCCGACAGGTCAGTTCACTTCAAAGCTTTAGAGCTTTGGCACTCTTTCAAAACTTAATAGTTTTGACTCTCTTTGAAATCTATATGATTTGAGAATTTAGGCTAAACTTATTAATAAATACTTAGAAATTCTTTTTAAATAAATAACTCGTTGTTGGTAGATTCTGCTTAAATATATAGTCTTATTCATACTTTTGGTAAATAAATTGTATGATTGTCGTTTAAATAAGTCTATGATTATCGTTTGAATAAATCTCGTATGTTAAATTTATAAAGTCTTGTGTTATACTTTCTTAATAAGAGTAAATTAAAGGTAGCGTCCTACACCACCATCCTAGCCACTGGTTGACAATTAAGAGTTCAGAGAACCTGGGTAAAGTGCCGTTTAAAGATATATTTGTGATCACGTGTCGTCCGTATAGTAATTTGGCCATTTATATTTTAAGTCTGTCCAGAGCGCCACTGAGTGTTGGGCTCGAATCAGCTTGAACCACTGATAATAAACCGGCACTATTACAGTCTGTAAATCCTCATTAAATTTTTCAATGTCAAAATTTTTAAAAGATCTATAATTAATCCAGTTTGGTTTTTTACTTTTAGTTTCATCTTTTAGCTGAAATGCAATCAGATTGTGTACATCACTCAGTCCACAATTAAAATTACATATTTTCCCAAAGAAGAATTGCTATTAGTTAAAATCACATCCAGCAGTGATGGTATACCATTTTTAGTAAAGCAGGTAGCCTTCTTAATTAGACTCGATAAGTTAAAGACATCAATAATATCGTTTAAAGGAGCACATTTGGTTGGATCAAGTAAATCAAAATTTAAATCACCTAGTAAGACATATTCATCATACTTAGAACTACATTTGTCTAGAGTTGTCATGCAGTTTTGTTCGAAAGTTTCATTTGACATAGATGGAGGTTTATATGCACCCATTAAAAGCCATTTCTTTTTATTTAAGATTACCTCTATGAATAAAGTTTCATTTGACATAGATGGAGGTTTATATGCACCCATTAAAAGCCATTTCTTTTTATTTAAGATTACCTCTATGAATATGGATTCTATATCTGTAAATTCGAGATTTGATTTTCTATCTCCAGCTATATCTGACCTTAAGTACACTGCAATCCCACCACCTTTGTCATTTCTGTCTGCTCGCCATAAGTGATATCCGTTAACCTGCCATTGGGCATCTGGGAAAGAACCATCTGTACTGTATTGAAAACTCAATATAAACATTCTATTCTAAGATTTATTTACAAGAGTATTCACAGAGGTGTTGCTACATTGCATGTGTAATCTAAACTGTCTATCAAAGAGGGCTCAGAGAGAGAGTTCTCAGAGTGTGCATATTTAATCAAGTAGGCGGAGCTAATCTCTAAATACTAACAACACTACATCTCCGCCTTGCTTAGGTTTAAAGTTTACTGGTCAGTCCTTATGAAGGACATTAATTATTTGTCTGACAGTAATGTTATTGTCCCAGATATCCATTGATTCACAGGTGTTTATTTCACGCTGGCGCTGCCACTATAAGTTAATGATTATATCCAGTAATGATAGTCTCTTGATTGCTATCACATTTAATCTCAGTTTATGTTCTAGAGGCAATAAGTCTAGAAAGTTACTGACTGTCCGTAGTCCAATAAATTAACTTAATGTCTAAACTGTGTTGAGTAAATTTTCAATGTTTACAGAATACAAACAGGTTTTATCAGCATGAAATAAAACAAATTGTATCATAGTTCGGAGACCTTTCTGTTGAAAATGTGTCAGGGTTAAATCGTATACATATACATGCACCGTGCGTTAACTGGAGTGCGGGTATTAGTTACCCGCACTCCAGAGCATGCCCATTGATTGGCTCATTTTTGCTGGGGTTTACATATTGTGACGGTACAAAAGAGAAAGAACACCAAAACACTCGGTAATCTGATTAATACTCGGGGGGCTACGCCCCCTCGTACAAATCAGATAACCTCGTGTTTCGGTGCTCTTTCTATTACTTAGAATAAAGATTGAAGATAGAATCTGAATGATACACAATTAGTTTAAGTATCAAAATGCCAATTGAATGTTTCATTTATACTTGTATTCCATTTTCCTCTGGAGATTTAAGCACATAGTAAAGAATTGTATGATTATCAGCAGTTATATTAAATCCCTGTTTTGAATGTTTGTGCACACCGACAGTTAAAATAATCGAACTCATTTGTTTGAATGAATGTTCCTTTTAAGTTGAAGCTAACTTTTAGTGGATTATTATGCCACTGTTTAACACTGTTTACACATTTTCTTTCTTCTAATAGTCATATATATACATGTGGTTTTCACTCATTTAGCTAACTTTTAGTGGATTATTATGCCACTGTTTAACACTATTTACACATATAATCCTTAAATATGTAGTCGGGTGTTTTCTGTGCCTTTCAGATCTTCGCAAAAGAAGTAAACTCATTTGATGTAGGTAAAGTTTTCAAACATTGTGCTTTCATCAGATTGTGATTCTATGCTCGTTTCGTTGTAAATTGGTTCTGTATTGCTGTGTTCACCCTCGATATTTAAAGGAGAATTTCCATTTAGACTTTGGGTCTGAGAGTTGCCGACACGTTTAAAAATGTGATGAATTTCTAGTGATTTGTTTGTCTTCTCGCTCTGCCGTTATCATTGATCCTTTTTTCTTGTTACTTCATACGGTTTAGGATCGTATGGAGTTGTGAGTTTGTTTTGTTTGGTTTGCTTTACTAACACACTGTCGCCTATTTTTAACTTCAGTTTTTGAGTGTTTCTTCGTTTATCAGCGTATGCTTTCATTTTTTGTTTTGATTTTCTGTCATTTTCTCTGGCCTTTATGTCATTTTTAGATTTCTTTTGTTTTTGAACCATGGGAATTTGATGTTAATAGGCCTTCCGTAGAACAATTGTGCAGGAGTTTCGGCGTTGTCCATGTGGTGTAGATCTATAATTCCTTAAAAATGCATACATGTCTTGTTTCCAGTTTGTATGGTGCACATGATAAGCTCGTATTGACTTGCCTATGGTTTTCATGAATCGCTCACATTCAGCATTTGCTTGTGGCCATAATGGGGTTATTTTCCTATGTTTGAAGCCCATGTGTTTTGCAAAACTTTTAAATAGGTGAAAGTTCATAGGACTGCCGTTGTCTGACTTGAGAATTTCAGGAATTCCGGTTTCTGAGAATATTTTGTCCAGCACAGGGATCACTGTATTTCCTGTTATGGAATTTAAGACTTCTACGAAAGGAAAACGTGAATATTCGTCAATTAGTACAAGCAGATATTTTCCATCTGGAAATGGGCCACAAAAATCCAAACTAATCATTTGAAATGGGTATTTTGGCATATCACTCATGTTTAAAGGTTCATGCTGTTTTGAATTTGTTGCTGCTAAGCACGGAATGCAGCTTTTGCACATATTTTCAACTTGTTGATCCATGCCTGGGAAGTACACTTTCTCTCTTAAAAGTTGTTTGATTTTAACAATTCCCTGATGACCTTCATGAGCTAATGATATCGCTTTATCTTGCAACTGCCTAGGAATAACAATTCTTGATTCATGCAGTAAGATTTCACCTCCCTGGAGATTTACTACCGATAATTCATTCTTACAGCGAGAGAACGTATCAAATACTTTATTTTTATTGGTGCTGCTCCAACAACCCGTCTTTATGGATTTAATGGCCATTTGGAGGTCATTGTCCGTAGAAGTTGCCTGAATAATTTTATTCATGTTCATTGCAACAGGTACATCATGATATGCAAGAAAACTTACATATTCTTCAGCTATGCTTGATTTACTGCCTTGTCCTGTGTCTGGATGTCTGCTTAGATAATCTGACATGTTTGACTCTCCAGGTTTGTGCACGATCTTGAAGTCATATGATAACAGGCGCATTCTCCAACGTTCCAGTCTTGCAGATCCAAGTTTTGATTTAGGATTATTGTAGATATTCTCAAGGAATTTTGCATCAGTTATGACTGTGAATTTATGTCCAAATAAGTATATGTGCCAATGTTCTAATGACCAAACTAATGCTAAGTTTTCTTTCTCTTGTTGACTTAAGATCTTCGTTCAACATCTGTCAGTGATCTGCTTGCATAACACACAACTTTACCTTCTTGGAGCATAATTGAAGCCACTCCGACTGGAGATGCATCTGTAATTATTTGTGTTTCCTTATTAGGATCAAAGTAAGTCATTACAGTGTCACTGCTCAGAATGGATTTAAGTTTGATGAATGCTTCTTCTTGCTCATTTTGCCATACCCATTTTGCATTCTTTTTGATTAGACGACGTATTGGCTCGGCTATAGTGCTGTAGTTCGGTATGAAACGTGATACATAGTTTGTCATAGCAAGGAAGCTTCTTACTTCAGCCACTGTTTTTGGAGGCTTTGTGTGTTTGATTGTTTGCACTTTTCTGGGGTCGGCTGACATTCCATCTTTACTAAATATATACCCGAAGAACTCGAGTCTCTGCTTGTTAAACTCACATTTATTTTTGTTCATGGTGATATTTTTCTGCTGGAGTCGTTTTAACACTGCTTCAAGTCTTCGGTCATGCTCTGCTTGATCCTTTGCCCATATTATTATGTCGTCCGAGATGTTCCTTACACCGTCGAGAACCTTCTAGTGCCGTGCATAAAGCATTTTGAAATATTTCAGCTGCACTATTAATGCCGAAACTAAGGCGTTTGTATCTCCTTAATCCAACATGTGTGGTGAATGTCGTAATGTTACGGGATTCTTCTGATAGTTCCAACTGATGATATCCATGGTTTAGATCTAGTTTGGAGAAGACCCTGGCACCACTTAAGTCCACAATCATATCATCTATCGTCAGAATTACATGTCTTGTGCGCTTTATGGCTTGATTAGGCAGCCTCATGTCGACACAGATCCTTATTTGGTTATTGTTACTTTTCGGCTTTGGTGTAACAACAATTGGTGATACCCAATCTGTGGGACCCTCGACTTTCTCAATTATATCCAAGTCTTCAAGCCTCTGGAGCTCTTTCTCTACTTGTTTTCTTAAATGAAATGGTATGCGTCTGTGTGGCTTAGTAACAGGTTGAACATTGCTATCTATGTATAGTTTGACTTTAGTTCCCTTCATTTCCCCCATGCCTGTAAACACTGATTGGTACTTCTTGCAGAGTTCATCCACATTGCTATGTGTGACTGCGTTTATTACTGGAATGATGTCAAGGTCAACGGATGTTTGATATGATAGAAGATTTCCACTATTGCCTTTCGTCACATATACTGGAGCTGATGTTATTTTGCTTTTAGATTCGATTTGTGCCTGAAATTTGCCTAATAATGTCACTTTACTAGAGCCATATGCATATACCTTGGTATGAGCTTTCTTCAGACGAACTTTATTATGTAGTTTTGAGTAAGTTCTTTCATCTATCACATTTATTGATGATCCGGTGTCTACAAGTGCTTTGATTTTGCAGCCATTGATATAGACTTTTAAATTTGGTCTCTGCAATTGCATGGAATTTACAGTAAGTCCATATATTTTGTTTTGCATCATCCTCTCTGTCTTTGTCACTATCACTTTCACTTTGTGAAGTATCATTAAGTTTGTTTGTGAAATTATTGTCCCGTTTCTTTGACAAGCATACTGCTTCAAAATGATTTTTCTTCGAGCAAAATGTACATGTTTTTCCACTTGCTGGGCATTTTCCTGATTTGTGTGGATATTCATAGCCACAGTATCTGCATATTGATTCCTTAATGATGTGTCTGCGTCTTTCTTTTTGCGCCTTTTGATTTTGTCTTTGTCGTGATTTCATAGCATTAACGACGTCATATTTTGCTTGACCTTCAATTTCAGATGCTTGTTGATCTGATAGTTCTAGTGTCCTTGCTTCTTTGATGAGACTGTCTAATGTCAGGTCATCGCGTAGTGCTTTGCGACGCAGTCGAGTTGAGGTGCAGCCCTGAATGATTTGTGACTTAATTTCTTTGTCTGTTTCCGAAAATTCACAGTTTATACTTAAGTGTCTTAAACGTTTGTGAAAACTATCAATGTTTTCATTAGATTCCTGTTTTGCCTGTCTAAATTTATATATCTCAAATTCTGTGTTTTTCTTGGGGGCAAAGTACTCTGTTAGCTTTATCTTTGCTGTTTCGTAGTCATCCCCTGTATTCTTCAGTACGTCGAAGATGTCATTTACCTCTTCCCCTGCATAGTGTAGAAATAAGGCTCTCTGACGTTTTTTGTCTTTAATGTCCATGCCAATCATTAAGTTTTCGAATCGACCTGTCCATTTCCTCCATCTTGTGTCAACACCAGGTTCACTTACACCAAATGCTGGAAAAACTGGCAATCCTTGTGCCATACTGTCACTGTATCAGTATTATTGATAGAGCTAAGTTGTAACAAAGTCCAGGAAAAGTGTTTTAAACTTTAAATTCCAAAAGGTGTAAATTTCCGGTGTTCACTTATTTAATTTAATCAAACAAATATCATGTTATCCAATTATTTCTTTTTAAATCCTCGTCGCCATTGTACTGTATTGAAAACTCAATATAAACATTCTATTCTAAGATTTATTTACAAGAGTATTCACAGAGGTGTTGCTACATTGCATGTGTAATCTAAACTGTCTATCAAAGAGGGCTCAGAGAGAGAGAGTTCTCAGAGTGTGCATATTTAATCAAGTAGGCGGAGCTAATCTCTAAATACTAACAACACTACACCATCTAGTTTTGTTTCTGCAATAAATAGAATATCAACAATATTTTTAATAAGAATTTCTTTAAAAAAGTCGAATTTGTTCCTTAAACTATTAATATTTATATATGCACATGTGAATTTATTTGGACTTTCTTTTTTAATATTTATAAGTTCATCAAAAATAGCTGGAATGTCATTGTCTTCACAATCCGATTGAATTGAAGAGTCTATACTGATGTTCGGTTCGAAATATGAGTCACTAAAATGAAACGTGTTACAATTTCTGCATAACCAGGGTTCGTCGTCGTTACTTAGTTTGACGTATTCACTTGCTGAGATAGTAGCACATTTGATGTGCCACCATAAGTAGCATGCCTCGCAGTACACTGCACGGTGGTTTGAAGCTACAGGCCTACAGGGAAATTTAATGGGCCCTGGGTTAAGGGCAATGTCTCCAGAAAGCTGAATTATCAATATTTTTTACACAAAAACGAAAGTCAATTGGTATTGCTAGATTTCTCCTTGTATACTGGGTGTGGTAGAGTAGTTGATGTAGAGCATTTGTTTGAAATCCCTGAAAAGTCCAGTTACATATGAGTTGTTCAGCTCCAGTACAGGAATAATCTAATTTTATTTTGTTAATAGCGAATTGATTTTCAAATCTGGAGCTAGTAGACTCCTCCCATACAGGACTGAGAAAACTTTGAATTCTGAGGTTGAATAAGCTGGTCTTTCCTTGACTTACAAGTGCTGTTTGTTGTACATTTTGGATTTAACATTACATTGCATTTTGTTTAGGTTAGTGTTTGTTAGTAGTAAGCATTAACAAAATTTAGTTGGGCGAAAGGCACCGGCCATGATCTGTCAGATTACATTGTAATTGGAGTCTACAATGTAAGAAACTTTTGACCCATTTAATTAAGTGCTTGACCTTTTATGCTATAGTAATGCATTTTGAATACAAGTAAAAGAAATGCAGAACAAAATTAATGTTTATTTTAAGTATCTGTGGTATCTGATACCAGGGTCTTTCAAATAGAATAAAATATTGAAAGACCCTGCTGATCCGTATCAGTAACTCATTAATCATTAATAAAATATTTTATAAAAAAAAACAACAAATGTCAGCATTTTCATTGTCAGATAAGTTATAAGTAATTCCTTGTCTTTATTAATTAAGCAAAAAAGTGTTTATTATTAATATAATAATAGTTTATAAATGATTTCACAATTAACAGTCAATAAGAAGTTACTGTCAACTGCAACTATCCTTTCATGGATTAGACTGAATATTTTCTCCGTGTTAAGAGTATCTTGTTATTAGAAGCTTGGTTTACAGGGGGCAATACACAGTTTTCAAGGCTTCTCGGCAAACAACTGACCGCGCCACAATCAAAACCTCACACACAAGTCTGTAATCACACACCTGAAATAAATGCATTTCATATTTAACATATACATATGTATCTCACAGCAAACAATTAAAAATACATGTCCACCTTCTAGTTTTCTGGCACATAGCCCTGTGTTTTTCATTGTTTTGGTCGCGAAAATCAACGACAAAAATAGCGGATTACCCCTATTCGCAAAATACAACAATATATTAACGTCAAAAGATTAAATCACAAGCTATAGTGATTCTTCCTTCTTAAACAATGCACAATCTGAAAATAACATCCGAACGGGGAGTCATGCACCTACTTTTTTCACTATTTTAAGTCTTCTGCATACCCTTTAAATTGAAGAGCTGATTCACCGCCTAGCTCCGAAAACCACATGTTCGCATCCGACAGGTGCTCTCTCAAAAAAGCAAGGGTTAACACCACTAAATTCAATTTTACTAAATAACTGAAACGCAATACTAGTCATTGAAACTTGAAATATAGTAACTATAAACATTTAGAACCTCAAATATCCACTTCAATTTCAAAACTGTCTCTTATTTGTAAATTCCCTGGCCAATTCGAAACTAAACGGCCGAAACTGTGTACTGCCTCCACATGCGTCTGTCAATCAAGATCTAATATTATGAATAACTTTTGCAAACTTTTGAGAGTTTAATGGTTATGTTGTTATTTTATTTATTCAAAAATTGTTAAATGTTTGTTTTGAATCAACTAAGTGTAAAATTATTTGAATAAATAACTCCTAAGCTTAATAACGAGAAACTTTACAAGTAGTCATTTTCGGATGGTGTCATACAACCGGATATAGGTATGTGGGGGGCAGCACGAAATACACAAATATTGCCCAAATATACACAAATATTGTCCAAATATACTAGAAAAAATGTCCAAATATACTAAAAATAAATGTTTTATAACAAAAAGTGCTGTTTTTATTTTGAATTATCCCGGTGTTACCTAAATTCGGCGATATAAGAACAAATGTCAATGGCATTTTCAATTAAATACAGTAATCTATAATTATACTTGAGATAATTTAACTGCAACTAATTTAAAGTTACTTAAAGTTGATTTCTAACATTGTAATCGTTCAGCGGTTGCCAAATATAAACAAATATGGCTGATGTAAAATCTTACTACGATCTGAAAACGTCACCTAAATTCGGCGATTCTGATTGGTTGCAGTAAATTTTTAATTTTGGCGGGATTGTAATGTAGTATGTTGACCTAGATCGGCAGTAAAAATAGTAAGATAACACAAGGCGACTGTCAAATTATTTTAAGTAACAATATCAATCAAATAAAGGGAAGTATAGATAAACTTGAAATTGCATCAGGTAAAACACACAATTTTCTCCATGTCATATACAATTTTTAATGTTTACCAGCCGTATCTCAATCTTTAGCGCAGAAAATCACTGAGTTGTAAAAATAGACCGTGGGTCATAAACATGATTGACCTTCACCTCTGAAATCTCGCGTAAATGACGAAAAACAAAACATCGTCGAATTTAGGAGAACGCCGAATTTGGGTCACGGTAGGATACAATATAAACGTTCACTAAGATAAAATCAAACATACCCAAATATACACTTTCCTATCACCAAAATACAGAATCTACCCAAATACAGTATACTCCATTAAAGCTATATTAAATTAAAAAAAATAATACAATGGACACTTGTATGAAATTTGAACAAAGTTATACACCCCCCCCCCCCCCAAAAAAAAATGTTGACAGCTATCATATCTTTATCATATATTGCTAGTATATTCATTAATGAACCTAAATAAGCCAATGTCACAAGATTATTTTCTTACAACATATGAACTGCCCATTTCAACGGAATGAATGAAAGTTATAGCTGCCTCAGAGTCATACTATTTTATAATTATTAATTCATTTTCTCATTATGATCTGTATTTTATACAAACAAAAATGAATATTGCTATATTTGGGTATACATGGGCAATATTTTGGTATTTCGTGCCGCCGGTCTGTGGCAGGTTTCGTGCGCTTACTGTAAAGGATTTCGGATAACAACTAGACTTTTCGAGTATGCGCTTCTATATATCTTTTATTTTCACACATCAGCATAAACAAAGCAATTCTCTGAAACAAATGATAAAGTAATAAACTAATACATTCATTTCTGATATAAACTTAACAAATAAATAATAGAATAGAATAATTAAATAATTATTTCCTATGACGAAGAATCTTAATAAACAGAAGTACAGTTAAAATCCATAAAATAAATAATCGTAAAAATTGATTTAAATTAATAAATACTTCATTAGAAAATACTTTTTATCCGTAAACAAATAAATAAATAAATCAAATAATTTAAGCAGCTATCATACCGACTATAATGTCTTTCACATCGAAACCTTTAAAATACAGTTTCAGCTTTAACGTTTAACGCCGCTACATATAACGGAAGTTACCTTTTAAATTCATAACAAACAATTACGTCAAAATGACGCGCTAAACTATTCAGCGCACAACGTTAAATAAATTGGCGCCAAACAACGTTTAACGTAAGAAATATATTTTTATTAGAATCGGTAATAAACGATTCTTACACTTACTATAGTCACTGTGGCTTACGGTCTTCAGGGTACACGTTTATATATTGTGACATGATGTGAACGCGGCTGAAGACAGACCCGTAGTGAAAGCCCGACATTAAAAGTGCCAGGAATCTGACACACCAGACTTCCCGAAAACTGTCAGATCGATGGATATAATTGACATATTTTTTAAGCTTAAGTCAGTCCCCAATGCTTTGAATGCTTTCTGTAAAATCATTTTGGCAGAAAATCGCCAGGCGACCTCTTCATTTATCAATTTCATGACCACGCAAGGTATCAGACTTAAAGCTGCCTGGTTCCACAAGATACTCAAAGTCGCTGATGCTGTAAAAATTATTAAAGCAGGCGCGTTAGTGTTTATTTGTGACCTAGGCATAACAGAGGCCTATAAAAATACCTTCCCAATCTAATTTTTTTTTTTAAATCGTGCAGTTTTCCCAAAATTTGGGAACATTTTACAACAGCATTTTTACTTCCCAAATTAGCAATTTTAGGGATAATTTTTCCCAAAATCAAAGGCTTTTGCCAATTAAGTAAGAAAAACCACTGACTAGGAAGCAATGAAGCCAAACATTCGGATTGTTAAAATGTCTCTGTGAATATGATAAGGATTTTTTTTCATTTACCAATAGAATAAAATTTGCATTTTTAGAAGCTACTACATTTCCTAGAGATAATTTCCATACTCCCATACACATTTTGTTTTTAGGTTAGGTCTACCTTGAATTTTCTGATGTGTTAATAAGAAAATTTACCAATACGTTTGCCTCCATGATCTAAAATTCATTAAGGGAATCAAAACAAGTGACGAAAAAGGAGTCACAACAAGAGCTGTCACAGGAGACAGCCAAGCTCGACTAATAAAATACTGGACGCAGTAAGGAGGACAAAAACTATGAAAGAAAAACAAATTATGTATAATTATGTATTAAGTTGTAGTAAAAAAATATCATTTGTTAACATAAATTCCAAGATCAAGGGGAATAATTCTAGAAAAAGTCATGCTAGAGTTATGAATCTTTCACACATTATGTGTGTAATGATAAGAAATATATACATGTATTTGAAGTTTGAAGTAGATACCTAAAAAAGAAAAGAAGTTATAATATTTCTTAAAGTTCAATGAAAGATAAATCTGTAAATATTGCTTCAAGAGTTACGAACATTGTCACTTAAAATGTAATTGATGATAAGGAATAAGTATTTTAAGTTTTAGGTAGATACCTTTAAAACTAAAAAAGTTATAGTAAAAAATAACATTTTTCTAGTAAAAAAATCTAAGTTTATGGGGAGATAATTCTTGCAATATTAGTGCTAGAGTTATGAACCTTGCCACATAAGATGTGGATGATGATAAGTTACATATATTTGAAGTATGAAGTTGATCCCTTTAGAAATAAATAAGTAACAGTAAAAAATAGTATTTTTTAAGGAAAATTCTATGTTCAAGGGGAGATAAATCTGAAAATATTGGTGCTAGAGTTATGAACCTTGTCACATAAGATGGGGATGATGATAAGGTACATTTATTTGAAGTATGAGGTTGATCCCGTAAGAAATAAAGAAGTAACAGTAAAAAATAGTATTTTTTGAGAGTTCAAGGGGAGATAAATCTGAAAATATTGGTGCTAGAGTTATGGACCTTGTCACATAAGATATGGTTGATGATAAGGAACATATATTTGAAGTTTGAAGTTGATACTTTAAGAAATGACAAAGTGATAGTGATAAATATTTTACTGCACCAAAACTTTAATCTGGACGCGGACGCCGACGCCGACTTATTACAATGTATTGAGTTATGACTCTTTATAACCAAATTTTCTGTGAAATTATTGGTTTTAGCTGGATAACTTTTGAAAATTTTTATTGATCGTATTTTTATTTGGCATGAAAATGTATATTAGTAACCATTTGCCTCGTATACTTCCAGGTTGAAATTACATTTTGAAAAATCCTGTAATTAAGTGTGCATAAGGTCAAAAACAGAATTTAATGACCATGGAAGTGGATAATCAATTACTGAAATGTTTTATGTCTATATCTATAATTAATAATCTTAAGTGTTCAGGTACAGAATCAGTTATACTACTAGCCCACACTTAATACAAGCAAAATACTTTAGCAAAATAGTATTAGATTAATTATCTAAACCAATTAGTGATAGGATCATTTGTATTTAACATAGATAGTGGTAAAAATATGGTCCCATGTTAAATAATCAAAATCAATGATTGTGTTTCAGGTATGCAGTGAGTGGCCTTGTAAGCAAATCATTGCATGTACTGGCTGGATATGAGATATAGCTGTGATAGAAACAATATCAGACCAGTTAGATCTGACAGTTAACATGTTTATACAGAAATTAATGAAATCACTGCTTCCAGCAGCAGGTAAATGGCTGATCATTTGTACCAGAACTTTAAATTCCATTTCTAAATTCAGATAATAAAACAGGTAAAGATTAAAGATTTTAAACCAATTTTCCATTTGTAAATTGTTCTATAGTTCATTTAGAAATTGATTGGAGTTATATCTGAATAAATTACTTGAAAAATGTGAAATATAAACTTTAAATTAATACATGAAGCGATTAAGGATATGAGTTTTTGTTGTTTATCTCATATATAAGTAATAAATAAGAACAATACAATTAACTTGTAGCATAGATGTATGTATATTTGCAGACCAGTACTTTCTTAGTCTGTCACAATGCAGAAAGGGTTTGAGTTCTCTCAGTGAATTAAGAAACCAGTTTCAACAATTACCAGGCGGCTCAGTAGACCTGACAAAGGATGAGAAATCCGGAATAGCAACTGTTGTCATCAGTAACCCAGGAAGAAAGAATGCTTTTACTGGTTTGTGAATAATTCAAGTGCTTTTCATAAAGTTGACCCGATATATAATTTTACTTATGTTGTAGTTTATTCAAGAGAATCAGTTCATTTTTATCTTGTCTGTTTCATAGAAAATGTTGAGCTATTAATATCGCTGTGTTGTCATTGTCGTCTTAATGTACTCAATTACTCTAACAATTGCTAAGGTATCAATATGAATACCTGCTCATGACATTGAGAGGCAGTTGTAAGACAAGGGGCATTATTCTGAAAACTATATTTTTGGAGTAATGCCCCTTTTTAACTTAATGATTTCAAAACTATAAAAGGTACTAGTATCAACATGAAACTTGGATCACTTGATTATCATGACAATATACAATTGTGAGACAAGGGGCATCGTCCTGAAAGCAATAATGTTAAGGAGTTAAGTCCCTTTTAAACTTAGAATATTTATGAAATTGGTTATTGGTAGTAATTGCTCTTAACAGATTAAAAGTTCAGTTTACAAATTTTTGATTTATGAATAAATAGTAAAAAAACAACATATATAAACTTGTTATCCACTAGCACTGATTGCATAAACATAAATTATGAAAATAATAGATATAAAATTTTAATCATATATACCTGTATAAACTATATACTTTGTATACTTAGGAATGTATTTAATGTATTTTAAAGGAAAAATGATGGCAGATTTTTATGATTGTGTAACAGACTTGGAAAAGTGGGAAGATGGAAAATGTGTTATACTTGCTGGTGCAGACGGGGCTTTCTGTTCAGGGGGAGATCTACAGACAGTTCAAGCTAATCTACAAAATGGAGGTGGCATGTGTGAATTAATGCAGAATGCAACATCAAGACTGTTTAACTTACCTCTTGTTAGTGTTGCTGCTATAGATGGACATGCTCTTGGTGGGGGAGCTGAACTTGCCACAGCCTGTGATTTTAGAATTATGAAACCAAAAGCAAAAATAGGTTTTGTTCAAGTGAAACTGAATATAGCGCCAGGATGGGGTGGATGCACAAGACTTGTTAAGTTGCTTGGTAGAACAAAAGCTTTAAGACTTTTATCTTCTGGAATGGTAATGGATTCAGAGACTGCCTATAGAATAGGTTTTGTTAATGATATAATAGAGGAGGATGGAGATATTGTAGAACTAGGTAAACAGTGGTTGCTAGGGAACTGTATAGGTAATGCTGCTGCTACTAGGGTATTAAAACAAATGGTGATTGCTGGATCTCAGTTAGGAGAGGAGGAATCATTAAAGCATGAGAGACAATTGTTCTGTAAAGTATGGGGAGGTGAATCCCATAGGGAGGCACTGAGTATGAATAAAAAACATAATTAATTATGATTGTTGGTTTTATAACCATTATTTTATTTATGATGAAGGTCAAGCATTGACCGAAACTAGTTGACACTAATAAAATAATGTAAACCTGTCCTAGTGTTGACATGTATTATTCTTGTCTTAAAGTTACATTAGTTGATTACTATTTTTAATTTTTATTTGTTACAACTTTGAATATAATTTTTTAGTATTACAGTTATTTCTCTGGTCAAATAAATTGTTTGAACTCAAAAGTGCTTTTTTATTTCATAATTTTATGAAAGAAAAATGAAAAATTGTCATTCCTTTTTTTTGGAGGTTATTCTCATACAGAAACTGTGTCTTTTCTGTCTTGTACTTAATATCAGCGATGGAATAAGAATGTAAGATAATGTTCATTGTTGATAGAAATCATGGCATTCCAATTTAGCCTTCTCAAGTTCTGCATTTATTTTTAGCTCACCTGTCACAAAGTGACAGGGTGAGCTTTTGTGATCGCTTTTCGTCCGGCGTCCGTCCGGCGTCCGTCCGTAAACTTTTACTTTAAATGACATCTCCTCATAAACCACTAAGCCAATTTCTTCCAAACTTCACAGGAATGTTCCTTTGGTGGTCACCTTTAAAAAGTGTTCAAAGAATTTAATTCCATGCAGAACTCTGGTTGCCATGGCAACTGAAAGAAAAAACTTGAAATATCTACTTTTAAAAAACCATAAGAGCTAGAGCTTAGATATTTGGCATGAAACATCTTCTAGTGAGTGTCTACCAAGTTTGTTCAAATAAAAGCCCTGGGGTCAAAATTGGCCCCGCCCCGGGGGGTCATTGATTTTCCCTATATGCATATAGTAAAAACTTAAAAAATCTTCTTTTAAAGAACCCAAAGAGCTAGAGCTAAGATATTTAGCATGAAATATGTTATAATAGGTGTCTACCAAGTTTGTTCAAATAAAAGCCCTGGGGTCAAAATTGGCCCCGCCCCGGGGGGTCATTGATTTTCCCTATATGCATATAGTAAAAACTTAAAAAATCTTCTTTTAAAGAACTCAAAGAGCTATGGCTAAGATGTTGAGCATCAAACATGTTCTAATAGGTGTCTACCAAGTTTGTTCAAATAAAAGCCCTGGGGTCAAAATTGGCCCCGCCCCAGGGGGGTCATTGATTTTCCCTATATGCATATAGTAAAAACTTAAAAAATCTTCTTTTAAAGAACCAAAAGAGTTAGAGCTAAGATATTTAGCATGAAACATGTTCTAATAAGTGTCTACCAAGTTTGTTCAAATAAAAGCCCTGGGGTCAAAATTGGCCCCGCCCCGGGGGGTCATTGATTTTCCCTATATGCATATAGTAAAAACTTAAAAAATCTTCTTTTAAAGAACTCAAAGAGCTATGGCTAAGATATTTAGCATCAAACATGTTCTAATAGGTGTCTACCAAGTTTGTTCAAATAAAAGCCCTGGGGTCAAAATTGGCACCGCCCCGGGGGTCATTGATTTTCCTTATATGTGTATAGCAAAAACTTAAAAAATCTTCTTTGAAAAAACCCAAATAGCTAGAGTTAAGATATTAAGCATGAAACATCTTTTAGTGAGTGTCTACAAAGTTTGTTCAAATAAAAGCCCTGGGGTCAAAATTGGCCCCGCCCCGGGGGGTCATTGATTTTCCCTATATGCATATAGTAAAAACTTAAAAAATCTTCTTTTAAAGAACTCAAAGAGCTATGGCTAAGATATTGAGCATCAAACATGTTCTAATAGGTGTCTACCAAGTTTGTTCAAATAAAAGCCCTGGGGTCAAAATTGGCCCCGCCCCAGGGGGTCATTGATTTTCCCTATATGCATATAGTAAAAACTTAAAAAATCTTCTTTTAAAGAACCAAAAGAGTTAGAGCTAAGATATTTAGCATGAAACATGTTCTAATAAGTGTCTACCAAGTTTGTTCAAATAAAAGCCCTGGGGTCAAAATTGGCCCCGCCCCGGGGGGTCATTGATTTTCCCTATATGCATATAGTAAAAACTTAAAAAATCTTCTTTAAAGAACTCAAAGAGCTATGGCTAAGATATTTAGCATCAAACATGTTCTAATAGATGTCTACCAAGTTTGTTCAAATAAAAGCCCTGGGGTCAAAATTGGCACCGGCCCGGGGGTCATTGATTTTCCTTATATGTGTATAGCAAAAACTTAAAAAATCTTCTTTGAAAAAACCCAAATAGCTAGAGTTAAGATATTAAGCATGAAACATCTTTTAGTGAGTGTCTACAAAGTTTGTTCAAATAAAAGCCCTGGGGTCAAAATTGGCCCCGCCCCGGGGGGTCATTGATTTTCTTTATATGTGTATAGCAAAAACTTAAAATCTTCTTTGAAAAAACCCAAATAGCTAGAGTTTAGATATTAAGCATGAAACATCTTCTAGTAAGTGTCTACAAAGTTTGTTCAAATAAAAGCCCTGGCCCGGTCCCAGGGGTGTCATTGTTTTTAACTATATGTGTATAGTAAAAACTTTAAAAAAATCTTCTTTTAAAAAGCCCAATGAGCTAGAGCTTAGATGTTTAGCATGAAACATCTTCTTATGGGTGTTTACCAAGTTTGTGCAAATAAAGCCCTTTGGTTAAATTGGCCCTGCAACGTTGGGGGGGAGGGGCCTATATATACAGGTGAGCGACCTCAGGGCCATCATGGCCCTCTTGTTTGTTTATCTATTTAGACTGTCATTTGTAAGTAATAAAGTAGAGAAGCTTTGGCAGATTAAATGGGCATGCAGACTAGCCTGGCTTTAATGGTGTATAGCCTTTTCTTGCATATCAGACAGGATTATCTACCGTTTACACCGGTGCTGGAAAACTCTTACACCCCTATATGTAAGATAAGTCGCGTGCTTTAAATGACGTCATTGACGCGCGCCTTTTATGACGTCATTTTACCTTAATGAATGAAGTTGTATTTTCATATGCTACTATAAGAAAAAAGTGTTAATATATATATATGTTTTCATAATTTCTGTTCCGAAAATATTTGACATGTAATATGCAAACAAAAGAATCAAACACCGGCTGTTGGTACAGACGGGCATATCTAGCCCTCGGGTAACTGTTTAGCGGAGACTCGGCTGAGCCTCGTTACCGCTGTAAACAGTTAACCTCGAGCTAGATATTCCGGTCTGTATCGGCAGCCGGTGTAAGATTCTTATAATCTCCCTTTGTTTTTAAAATATTAATGAAATTTTACATGTTATTCATTGGTTTGATTTTTTTAGTCATCTAGTGTTCACCACCCAGAGCGGGTTATGTACAGTACTGGAAGAAGAAGAATTGCCAACCAAAGACATGTTCTTTATAGACAAGTAAATTTCATAGACAAACTCTTAAAAAAGAGTTTGGGACTAAGTGGGCATTTGTAAACTGGATGTTATAGCCTCGCTTTATTGCAACATTAACAAAGGAAATGAGAAACTTTCAGTTCACCATTTATTCATTTTGAGTACAGACAAGTGTTTTCTTTCAATCCTGATTAGAGAAAAAGAGACCAAACAAAATATTTTGTGCATTAAATCAGAGAAAAAATTACTGCAAGAACTTGTTCTCTGATTTCCAGCTACATTAAATATATACTATATACATAGAGTAGTGGAAGCAGGATTATTATTTATCTTAAATAATTGAATCACCCAACAACTGTGATAATAGCAGGGTTGGTGATGGGTCCTCAAAAAATTACAGACAGTAACACAGAAATCAAAATCACTAGTGTTTTTCAATTCTTTTCTCAGAATATAAAAGTATCATATAAAATTGAGCATAACACACATGTATACCATGCCAGGAGAGTTCATGAATGTGCGTTGTTAACTCTGCCTGTTACATTGTAAATAAAATTAGCTGTGTCTGGAAGTGAGGTCAAATAAAGTTGAACACTTGGTCTTTATTAAATGAAATTTTAAAAATTAAGAACCCATGATCACTGACTTTAACTTGATTACAGTTGAAAGTTAAAAAATTCCACTTAATATCACATTAACATTACAAAGTCCTTACTCTTTTGTTGGCGAATTATTATACTGAAAGGTTTATTATAAAGGATTCTAAACATTATAATGATCAGAATTGCAAAATGCTTTCCATAGGTTTAATCTAAGCAGGAAGACAACAATAAATGTTGATATATTTGTTGATATACATTCTTATAGAAATTCATTGCATTTAAATTGATGATGTATTATTTCTCATATTTTGTCAAAATTGGATAATGAGTACATAAATCAGTATTGCTTGTCACATTAGTTTACCAGAACAAACATTAAGCCCTTTATTAATAATACATACCATTTTTAGCTCTACTTTTTAAAAGAAACTAGAACTATCACTAAATGTGATTAATACCCCCACAAGACTGCTTTGGAAATGAGGATGTTACTAGTAACAGAATACCTTGTAAAAGAATTGAAATATAGGGTAATGGTTGTGGGCAAATAAAGATAGTTGTGGTTCTTGTATGTTGCATTTCCTTTCAATGTGGTTGGCCATTGATGAAGTTTTATTGAATTACTCTGTAATAAGTCCAGAAAGACAAGGAAAAGGAACAAAGGGCAATAAATACTGAAGATGGAGTTATAGTTCTTGTGCACTGCACTTCCTCTTATTGTGCTTGACCATTGTATGAAGTTGTTTTGAATTCCAACCAGTACCTTTTAAGTTATGCTCCGGACAAGGAAAAGTATCAAAGGGCAGTAACTCTGTAATTAGTCAAGATGGAGTAATGGTTCTTGTGCACTGCACTTCCTCTCAATGTGCTTGACCATTGTATGAAGTTGTTTTGAATTCCAACCAGTAGTTTTCATGTCATGCTCTGGACAAGGAATAGTAACAAAGGGCAGTAACTCTGTAATAAGTCAAGATGGAATTTTGGTTCTTGAGCACTGCACTTCCTCTCAATGTGCTTGACCATTGTATGAAGTTATAATGAATTTTCACAATAAGTCTTTAAGTTATGGTTCAGACAAAAGAATGCAATGGAAAAGTAACAAAGGGCAATAACTCTGTAATTTCTTTAGATAGAGTTATCGTTCTTGTGCACTGCACTTTCCCACATTGTGTTTGACGATTGTATGAAGTTGTTTTTAATTCCAATTAGTAGTTTTCAAGTTATGCCCCGGACAAGGAAAAAAATAAAAAGGCAATAACACTGTAATAAGTCAAGATATAGTTAAAGTTCTGTGCACTGAACTTCCTCTCAATGTGTTTGACCATTGTTTGAAGTTATAATGAATTCCAACAATTAATCTTAATGTTATGGTCCGGACAAAAGAAAGCAATGGAAAAGTAACAAAGGGCAATAACTCTGTTATTACTTTAGATAGAGTTATGGCTCTTGTGTACTGCACTTCCCCTTATTGTGTTTAACAGTTGTATGAAATTGTTTTCAATTCCAACCAGGAGTATTCAAGTTATGCCCCGGACAAGGAAAAGTAACAAAGGGAAATTACTCTGTAATTAGTGAAGATAGAGTTATGGTTCTTGTGCACTGCACTTCCTCTCAATGTGCTTGACCATTGTATGTAAATGAATTGAATTCCAACCATTAGTCTTCAAGTTATGCTCCGGACATGGAAAATGCAACGGACGTCTGGACTGACCGACCGACCACCAGGTGACTCCTATATACCCCCCCAAACTTCGTTTTGGGGGGTATAAAAAGTGGAGGTATTGTCATGATCCACTCATCAGTCAGCATTGGCATTGAAACACTTTAACCTCAGAATACTTGTTCATTATAAAAATTGGAATGCATATTTTTTTTTTAATTTTTTATATTTTCATAATTTTCTTGAATACCATCATAGATATTAACTTCAAACTTTAAATACCGAGACAAAAAATTCTGCAAAAAAGTTAATCAGAATTATGTATTTATATATAGTTCTATACAAAAATGTTTTCCTTTTATTTCTGGAAAGTTTAAAATTTCAAAGAGAGACTTGAATGCTTTTTTTTACGGAATGTATACAAATTTTGTGGTGTATAGTCTTTATTCTGTTTAAATGATCCAGTTCTCATAATGTTTGACTACAAATCCAGTCACAGGAATTGCAAGGACAACTCCCAAAATAGTATTTCTGATTAGCTTCAGGCTCTATTTACATTCTTTATGTACACATCTTAACAACCAGTTTACGCTAGTTGCAGGATATCCTTCTTGAGGAATTTGAAATAAGGGCATAAACAAGACAATGTAAGGAGCTATTTTACAATGGTTTTGATTAAGATTCATTCATTGGAAAGGGAAGCTGTTTATACCTATTTTTAACATTACAACAACAAATGTTCCATTGCTAACACAATTTATTTTTACATCAACAAAACATTGGTGTTCATACATTACTTAAATTAATTCTATATATATCATCATTAACAGTTGTTACAGAAAAACTCTGTTTTATGCCCCTCATTTACGGACTAAATATAATATACATTTATTAAAATTCAAATTAAAGTTATTAAGCCAGTCCCCAATATAGACCTTAAAACAAACAGAAGCATACAAACTGTATATATAACCAACATCTGACTATATTACATCATTTAATCATTAATTTCCTTTACCCAATTAAAATTAATTCCAACCTCCATACGAATCGGACATTGAAGATAGAATATGAACTTTGTAGGGAACACAATGCTCTCAAGTAAAAGAATTGAAAAGAAAAGAACTAGCAGGTGACTTTTGGACAAAGCATTTGTACCTTTATACAAGAAATTGTAACAAAGCAAATGTTACTGAATAAGCTATATTGACATTTAAGTATGTACATCAAATATTGTAGTAACTTGATGTCAATGTGTAAGATTTATAAATGAAAGTCTTCTTATTCTTGAATGATTAAAACCCCACATTAAATCAAAATATGAGAAACGACAACACACATAGACAACAAAAAAACAACTTGAAATAATGTAACAAAGTCTTGATGTACAATATACAAAATTAAGAGCATAAATATACAGATAAAAGTAAAATAATCCCTATCACAGTTAACTTGTGGCAAATAAAATCGCTAAATAAACTACCACAACACACAACATACATATAGTACCATATTACATTGTACTAGTATGATAAAATTCCTACAATGACTCCAAGGTATTTAATGTTTTAACAATATCATTCTAGCTACTAAGACCCACCTCTAATCAGTTTTTTTTATCTATACGATAAATATTTACCTATAATGACAAACATGAAAGTATCAAAGTTTTGATGTCTACATATCAAAGTATTAGAGCGAAATGGTTGTAACTTCTTTACCCAGGCCTCAGAACCTATAACCTAGGTCCAAGATTATAAACAATTTTTCTCCGCTCAAACTCAAATCTTAGGAATTTGATTGCACAGAATGTATCTTGACAAATGAAATTCCTCAGATTTGAGACAGAACGCAGAAAAAAAGTGTTATAACCTCTAGGCCAGGTTATACCTAATTACTAAAATTTAAAGGTTTCTCATATTCAAATGTTTTTAATGTACAAATATCATTTAACATGAATTTCACTTAGGATTTATTTTGATATATTTATGTACCGGGTATATTTGTTGAAGCAGTACATACCTTAAAATGTTAATCTCAAAAATTAAAATGTTACATAATAATGTTAATATATAGATACATTTTTTGTTAATAAGGTTAATATATATTTGATATACATATTATAATATAGTAATATTTTAAGAGGTTCAAGATATTCTGCTATACTGAAACCATTTTAAAATAGATATTCTGTTATACTGGAACCATCATTGACTGTTTCAACATATTATACACTAAAATAGTTATTTTTTTTATCCCATTATATATTGAGGTAGCCACTTGTTTCTGATAAAAGGTTAGGAATATATCTTTTATAAGATAGAAAATCAAAAGAATAATCTAACAGTTCAATGTGATTTCAATATCAATATTGATACTTACAAATTATTCAATAATTATAACAGCAATTTGAAAACTTCTCATAATTTAGGTATCAAGTAGGCTAAAGATGATTAAACAAATGTTTGATGAAAACAAATCATTCTGCAGCTCTTACACAGTTAAAGCGAAAACCATTTACTGCAAATAAATATCCTATTCACAACAATAATTGGTACAGTTCAATGATTTTAATTGCATAGACATGTATATTTTGTAAGTACTGACTCAATTATGCTACATGTATAACAACAGGCATGTCTGCTAATCGTTGATATTAATCATGTTGGTAAAAATGTGGGTATGAATGTCAGTCAAAATATGGGTATGAATGTCAGTCAAAATGACAATGTAGGTCAACATTTGGGTATTAATGTCAGTCAAAATGTGGGTATTAATGTCAGTCAAAATGTGAATGTAGATCAACATTTGGGTATTAATGTCAGTCAAAATATGGGTATGAATGTCAGTCAAAATGATAATGTAGGTCAACATTTGGATATAAATGTCAGTCAAAATGTGTGTATGAATGCCAGTGGGTAAACATGTGGATATTAATGTCAGTCAAAATGTGGAAATGAAGGTCAGTCAAAATGAGACTGTGGGTCAACATGTGGGTATGAATGTCAGTCAAAATGTGGGTCAATATGTGGATATCAATATTAGTCAAAATGGGGTTATATAAATGCAAGTCTTAACAAGAATATGAATATTAGCCTAAATGCAGATATGAAGAAGATGACTTAATCCCTTTATACAGAATGTTTGTTAAAAAGACACAACATAGTGACCAAAAATAAATTGATTACTCAGCAGGAAAAATAATATGAAAATTTCATCCCTTTTGTTCCTGTATCACCTTAAATTTTCATTTTTATATTTCCACATAAAAAAGGGTCTGTATATTGAAATAGTTTTAATGCATTTGCTTGGCATTAGAGTTCAATTTTACCAATAATTCAGAAACAGTGTGTCATCAAAAATCCATTTTGAACTACATTGCATATAAATGTTTTTCCTTAGTTCAAAATCAGAGGTCATTGAAATCATGATTAAATTTCATTCTAATTATTTCATACAAATCATGCTTTACCAGAGATAAACCAAAGGGTGCTTACATGTATCTGGAAAAAAAACTCACACCAACTTCTTTATATAACATCTAGTTGAAACAAATCAGAATCAATCTGAACAATTTGAGGATCTCACTACTGTAAGGAACGTAACAATATTCATTCTAATATACCTATTGTTAATTGAACCACTACTTTCCTTCTAACAAATTAAGGGGTGAATGTAAAAACATGGCCATTACCTTCTTTTAATTCTCTAACAAAATGTCATGGTATTCAGAAATGACATAATTTGAAAACATACCCTAAATCGATAGATAAATGAATATATATTTTGAGCCACGTCACAACAAAACCAACATAGTGCGTTTGCGACCAGCATGGATCCAGACCAGCCTGGGCAATCCATGCAGTCTGATCAGGATCCATGCTGTTCGCTTACCAACCCTATTACAAGTAGAGAAACTGATAGCGAACAGCATGGATCCTAATCAGACTGCACAGATGCGCAGGCTTGTCTGGATCCATGCTGGTCGTAAACACACTATGTTGGTTTTGTCGTGACATGGCTCATTTAGATGTTAAGCTAATTTGATTACAATACAAGTGTAAGAATCTAACTAGGTGAGACAACAAGCTTAGTTGTAACTAGAGAATTACAATAAATACATTCTAAAACATTATAACGGAATATTGCACAGCAGAACACCCACAGAGAGAACACACATCTTATCAACAATATATTATGGTTTTTATATTATACCACCAAATGTGGGCTATAATCATATCTACATAAAATGTATATATTTCAGAATCAATTTCAGAATCAATTTCAGAACACTTTAATTCTTAGTTAAATAAAGGATGTACCACACTATATGTTAATATTTGTTTGTTTGTTTGTGTCATTTTACGCCTTTTTCCAACAGTATTTCAGTCATATAGGCGGGTAGTTTCCTAACCATCGTTCCTGGAGAGTTACACCAGTACTTGACGACCTTCCTCCGCGCTAAACTACCAAAGCATCTCCCGGTTAATATGAAACACAATTAAATTCTGTGTGAATTGAAACACTATCCAACAATGTTCTAAATCACAAATATGACTGCTTTTAAACTTAAAATGCTCAGAACATTATTACAGCAATTTTGAGTTCAGTGGTTTCACACCAGTCGTAAATGTCACATGAAATAAATATCATTAAAATCTTAAATACTCAAACTGTTTTGTCTAGAATAATGTATTTTGACAAATATTAATTATTACAGCAGACTTTAATGATATATTTTTCTGTTTATTGTCAAGATTTATGATAAAGATTTTGTCCAAATGGATGGTTTCAAAATTATCCTAAATATAATACTGATTTTTTATGAACTTTTTAAAAAAAAATTTTCTTAATAAAAGTAATATTTTCTCATAAGATAAAACAGAATAATGTTGTCAAGTTAAAGTCAGGTGACTATTAAGTTAGATGACTGGTTCCTTGCATCTGTATAGACTGGTTCCTTGCATCTGTGTAAGATATAGGGAATACACATTCAGTAGAGTGATTTCATGCCCTCCTCTTCAAACTGGGCCCAGGCATCATTCAATTCTATAAAGATAGCTCTAGCCAATGGAAGATGTGGTGAATCGGAAAGCTAAAATACAAATTATATATACTATTAATAAATGTACAAGCCACACAAATATTTAGAAATTATTGAATGCAAATGGATGCCTTAATCAGTGCATAACATAATAAAATTACTGGACGTGACGTCCTAACAGAACATGCGTTAAAGCTGAGTAACACGTTGATGTTAAACAACAAAGCTATGAACAATGTTTATTTTTTCAATAAAAAGATCCAAACAGTGATCTATTGTTAAGACATGCTTTGGTTAGACACAAAATATCCAGGAAGCCAGCTCTAAAACTTTTTATTTGCAAAACTGCATTCTGTGCTTAATTTGGATAAAGTTAACATGTTTTTTTTTCTAAGGGTTTCTTCACTTTTATCCATTTTTTAAAAAAATCCCCCACTTAACAGCAATGGCTACAGAAACTAGAAATGTGTCCATAGGACACGGGTGTCCCCACTGCGCCACTGTTCTGTCAATCTTATGACTCTTGGTCAAATATTTTTTGAAAACTAAAAATCTTTTACTAAGTAAAGGGCAAGAACTTTACAAATACTGAATAAATCCACAAGCAAACCCAAAGGTGCATAAGTACACATGCTGACCAACATTCTTGTAAACTTTCAGGCCTACAAGTGAAATACTTTTTGAGCTATGCATGAACAAGTTGAAAATTGCAAATTTATACTACTGTAAGTCAAGGGCAATAAGGAACAAGGAACAAATAACAACATAATGAAATGGTTTTTACTAAGTCAAGGGAAATAACTCTACAAATACTAGATAAATCCACAAGCGCAACCCCAGGTGCAAAACTAAATATGCTGAGCAACCTTCCCGTAGGTCAAATCCATTTTGAATTACATGCGACACAAGTTGAAAATTGCAAAAAAAGTCAAGGGCAATAACTCTAAAAATACTAAATAAATTCAGACGAAAATAAGCGGTGCACAACTACACATGCTGATCAATATTCCTGTAAAGTTTCATGACTCTATGTCAAATACTTTTTGAGTTACATGCGACACAAGTTGAAAATTGCAAAATTTTACTAAGTCAAGGGCAATAACTCTAAAAATACTAAATAAATCCAGACGAAAAATACCAGGTGCACAACTTCACATGCTGATCAACATTCCTGTAAAAGTTTTCATGACTCTAGGTCATATACTTTTTGAGTTACGTGAGACACAATTTGAAAATTGCAAAATTTTACTAAGTCAAGGGCAATAACTCTAAAAATACTAAAAATATCCAGACGAAATACCCAGGTGCCACAACTTCACATGCTGATCAACATTCCTGTCAAGTTTCATGACTTATCAATACTTTTTGAGTTACATGAACACAAGTTGAAAATTGCAATTTTACTAATCAAGCAATAAACTCTAAAATACTAAAAATATCCAAGACGAAAATACCCAGGTGCACAACACACATGCGATCAAACATTCCTTAAAGTTCCCCCTTGACTCTGGTCAAAAACTTTTTGATTTAACGTGCGACACAAAGAAACAACGGACAACAGGGAAAATCTAAAGCCCCCCATTAAAGTGGGGACCAAAAAAAACACCAAAATGTTTATGTAATACTGATAAAAATTTTCAAAAGAAAAGTTAAGAAAATGCTTTCTTAAAAAAACAAATTTTTTGCAATTTCATTGGAATTAAGCTTTTATTATTTCCACCTTTTCCCAGATTTTATAATATAAAACTTCTGCTTCTTTTGTAAATAACCACGATTGTAAGTTATTATTTTTAGCCTTAATTTGGTCAGAAGGCAAGTCTGTGCAGGTTCGGCCTGTATATTATAAACATAGACCTGTCAATGTCATTACTAGAGATCATTACCTTATCAGGATGTACAGAGAGTACAGCCTTTCTGTAGACTTTCTTCACCTGATCTGGTGTGACAAGATCATGCATACCACATTGTTTCCATCTTTTTTCATCCTCCCATAATACAGTATGTAGAGAACACAGTAATGCTCGAATGTTACGTTCCTTTCCTTGTGTCCACTCCATTACCTGTTTACATACAGAGAAATAATTATTAGTAAATATTAGCATTTAAATGTGTATCTAATTCTAGCATATAATGGGGCAAGTTAGAAGAAACTTTCCAAAATATGACAAATATACTAAGCCTAAGCCCCTGCTGTGACTTTTGACCTTTGAGCTAGGAACACAATCTTCTTTTGTGATCATGTGTACCAATTTATTTTTCAACCAATCATGCATACAATAAGTAAAGACACACAAATACATAGATATGGGTTACACAATTTTATGGAAGGGGGCATAAAAACTTGAATATTGAAACATTACCCTCAGTAAAAATACAAAAGAAAGAATCATCTGAAAATTTTTACAAAATTTTTTAATGGGAATTTTTTCCCGCCAATTTTTTTTTCATATCACCCCAAAACTTTTTTGGGCCCTTTACTTTTTTGGGAAAATAGTCCCCCTGCAACAAAAATCAATGTTGCTTTACTTGCATGGGTTTTTGGTCCTGCATTTTGTCCTATTAAAAATATACAAAAATTTCTTTAACTATACAGAATTCTGTCAAGGAATATAAATTTTTCCAAAAAAGGGTGCCCGCTTTTCCTTATCTAAATCTTTCTTAATATGTCACCAAAAAATTTAAATTTTTTTATGTTTTAAATTTTAAAAAAAGTTTAAAAAAATAAACAAAACCCAATTTAACGGGGGAGCTCCATGAAATTTTGGCACAGGAAAGTATAAACTAGAAATGTGTCCATAGGACACGGATGCCCCCACAGGCCACTGTTCTGTCAATCTTATCAATCTTATGACTCTAGGTCAAATATTTTTTGGACTACATGTGCCACAAGTTGAAAACTAAAAATCAACAAAGGGCCATAATTCTGTTAAATTTGGTTGCAGCAAAAATACCTTCCTTTACTACCATCTACACATTAAGGTTGTTCATCCCTTGAAGTTTAAGCAAAATCTGCCATCCGGTTTAAGAGGAGTTGTGTTCACAAAATTTCTACATAGTATATAGTGAAAAAATCAACAAAGGGCCATAATTCTGTTAAATTTGGTCGCAGCAAAAATTCCTTCCTTTACTACCATCTACACATTAAGGTTGTTCATACCTGGAAGTTTAAGCAAAATCTGCCATCCGGTTTAAGAGGAGTTGCGTTCACAAAATTTCTACATAGTATATAGTGAAAAAATCAACAAAGGGCCATAATTCTGTTAAATTTGGTCGCAGCAAAAATTCCTTCCTTTACTACCATCTACACATTAAGGTTGTTCATCCCTGGAAAGTTATGCAAAATCTGCCATCCGGTTTAAGAGGAGTTGCGTTCACAAAATTTCTACATAGTATATAGTGAAAAAATCAACAAAGGGTCATAATTCTCTTAAATTTGGTCGCAGCAAAAATTCCTTCCTTTACTACCATCTACACATTAAGGTTGTTCATCCCTGGAAGTTTAAGCAAAATCTGCCTTCCGGTTTAAGAGGAGTTGCGTTCACAAAATTTCTACATAGTATATAGTGAAAAAATCAACAAAGGGCCATAATTCTGTTAAATTTGGTCGCAGCAAAAATTCCTTCCTTTACAACCATCTACACATTAAGGTTGTTCATCCCTGGAAGTTTAAGCAAAATCTGCCATCCGGTTTAAGAGGAGTTGCGTTCACAAGATTTCGGGACGTACGGACAGACGGACGGACAGACGTACGGACACTCGGACGGAAAAGTGCAACGCTATATGCTCTGTGGGGGCATAAACAAGAGGGCCATGATGGCCCTGAGGTCGCTCACCTGTATAAAGCACCCCCCCCCCCCCCCCCCCCCCCCGCACCCAAAAGAAGATGTTTCATGCTAAACATCTAAGCTCTAGCTCATTGGGCTTTTTAAAAGAAGATTTTTTTAAAGTTTTTACTATACACATATAGTTAAAAACAATGACACCCCTGGGGCAGGGCCAGTTTTGACCCCAGGGCTTTTATTTGAACAAACTTTGTAGACACTTACTAGAAGATGTTTCATGCTTAATATCTAAACTCTAGCTATTTGGGTTTTTTCAAAGAAGATTTTAAGTTTTTGCTATACACATATAAGGAAAATCAATGACCCCCTGGGCGGGTCCAATTTTGACCCCAGCGCTTTTATTTGAACAAACTTTGTAGACACTCACTAGAAGATGTTTCATGCTTAATATCTAAACTCTAGCTATTTGGGTTTTTTCAAAGAAGATTTTTTAAGTTTTTGCTATACACATATAAGGAAAATCAATGACCCCCGGGGCGGGGCCAATTTTGACCCCAGGGCTTTTATTTGAACAAACTTGGTAGACACCTATTAGAACATGTTTGATGCTAAATTTCTTAGCTCTAGCTCTTTGAGTTCTTTAAAAGAAGATTTTTTAAGTTTTAACTATATGCATATAGGGAAAATCAATGACCCCCTGGGGCTGGGCCAATTTTGACCCCAGGGCTTTTATTTGAACAAACTTGGTAGACACCCATAAGAAGATGTTTCATGCTAATTATCTAAGCTCTAGCTCATTGGGCTTTTTAAAAGAAGATTTTTTTAAGTTTTTACTATACACATATAGTTAAAAACAATGACACCCCTGGGGCAGGGCCAGTTTTGACCCCAGGGCTTTTATTTGAAGAAACTGTGTAGACACTTACTAGAAGATGTTTCATGCTTAATATCTAAACTCTAGCTAATAGGGTTTTTTCAAAGAAGATTTTAAGTTTTTGCTATACACATATAAGTAAAATCAATGACCCCCGGGGCGGGGCCAATTTTGACCCCAGGTCTTTTATTTGAACAAACTTTGTAGACACTCACTAGAAGATGTTTCATGCTTAATATCTAAACTCTAGCTATTTGGTTTTTTTCATAGAAGATTTTTGAAGTTTTTGCTATACACATATAAGGAAAATCAATGACCCCTGGGGCGGGGCCAATTTTGACCCCAGGGCATTTATTTGAACAAACTTGGTAGACACCCATTAGAACATGTTTCATGCTAAATATCTTAGCTCTAGCTCTTTGAGTTCTTTAAAAGAAGATTTTTTAAGTTTTTACTATATGCATATAGGGAAAATCAATGACCCCCTGGGGCGGGGCCAATTTTGACCCCAGGGATTTTATTTGAACAAACTTGGTAGAAACTCATTAGAAGATGTTTCATGCTAAATATCTTAGCTCTAGCTCTTTGGGTTCTTTAAAAGAAGATTTTTTTAGTTTTTACTATATGCATATAGGGAAAATCAATGACCCCCTGGGGCGGGGCCAATTTTGACCCCAGGGCTTTTATTTGAACAAACTTGGTAGACACTCACTAGAAGATGCTTCATGCCAAATATCTAAGCTCTAGCTCTTTGGGTTTTATAAAGGAGAATTTTAAAGTTTTTTCTTTCGGTTGCCATGGCAACCAGAGTTCTGCATGGAATTAAATTCTTTGAACAATTTTTAAAGGTGACCACCAAAGGAACATTCCTGTGAAGTTTGGATGAAATTGGCTTAGTGGTTTATGAGGAGATGTCATCTAAAGTAAAAGTTTACGGACGGACGGACGGACGCCGGACGAAAAGCGATCACAAAAGCTCACCCTGTCACTTTGTGACAGGTGAGCTAAAAATGAACAAAGGGCAAAAACTCCAAAATTAGGCAAGGCAAAGTTATGTTTTTTTTGCACTGCACTTCTCTTCAATGAGCTCTATCTATCTATAAAGTTTCGTGATGATATCTCTTATAGTTTCAGAGTTATATCCCATGTAAAATTCAAAGTGTAAAAATGAACAAAGGGCAAAAAATCCAAAATAAGACAAAGGTGTGTTTAGGTTCTTTAGCATTGCAGTTCTATCCAATGAGATCTATCTACCTACAAAGTTTCATGTTGATATCTCTTATAGTTTTAGAGTTAATGTCCCATACAAAAGTCAAAAAGTAAAAATAAACAAAGGGCAATAACTTCAAAATAAGGCAAGGCAGAGTTATGATTCTTGTGCACTGCACTTCTACCCAATGAGACCTATCTACCTACAAAGTTTCATGTTGATATCTCTTATAATTTAAGAGTAATGTCCCGGACAAAGTTCTAAGAGTCAAAATGAACAAAGGGCAAAAACTCCAAAATTAACCAAGACAGAGTTACGGTTCTTGTGCACTGCAAACCTACTCAATGAGATCTATCTATCTGCAAAGTTTCATGTTGATAACTCTTATAATTTTAGAGTTATGTCCCGGACAAAGTTCAAAGTGTACAAATAAACAAAGGGCAATAATTCAAGTATTAGGCAAGACAGAGTTATGTTTCTTGTGCACTGCACCCTACTCAATGAAATCTATCTACCTACAAAGTTTCATGTTGACATCTCTTGTAGTTTTAGAGTTATGTCCCGGACAAAGTTCAAAGTGTAAAAATAAACAAAGGGCAATAATTCAAAAATTAGGCAAGGCAGAGTTACGGTTCTTGTGCACTGCACACCTACTCAATGAGATCTATCTACCTACAAAGTTTCATGTTGATACCTCTTATAGTTTTAGAATTATGTCCCGGACAAAGTTCAAAGTGTAAAAATAAACAAAGGGCAATAATTCAAAAATTAGGCAAGGCAGAGTTACGGTTCTTGTGCACTGCACACCTACTCAATGATATCTAACTACCTACAAAGTTTCATGTTGATGCCTCTTGTTGTTTCAAAGTTATGTCCCCGACAAGAAAAGCGGACGGACGGACGGACAAGGTGGCGACTATATGCTCCCCTGAAATTTTTGGGGAGCATAAAAAAAAACTTTGAAACCTAAACATAATTGTTTTTTAATGTTCATCAAAAAACACTAACACTTACCATGAACTTTCTTTGAACCTGTGTCTCTAAATACACTCCCTTGATTGTAGTTTGGCCTCTTTGACTGCTGGTTGCTAGGAGCAGCTGTACTTGGGCTTGCTCTCCCACCTCCTGCTGGCTGGTTTGGTATTGGCTGCTGCATACCACCTATATAAACCAACGTTCAATTATCATATCCTTGTATATTTATCATAGTACAATGAAAACAAACTGGTCATAACTTAGTAACAAGGGTGCCAAAGTCACAAAATACGCCCATTTACGAAAGCTTTAGATGGAGATGGGGGCATTATGGATAAGTGTTATCTAGCAAGCAAGTTTTTATTCTTGGCACTGTGTTGTTAAATGAACCTTAAAACAAATCAGTAGGGAAGATATGCACAGGATGTGTGACCTTGACCTTGGTCGCAGGGACCTGAATTTTATGCAAGGCACTCAGCCTCACAATGATTAACATTTGTGCCAAATTATATTGAAATCCCTCTATGCATGTAGATTTTTGCTCCAGACAAGTGTTTTCCTATGAGCTCTAACTGTGACCTTCACCTTTGACCTAGAGACTTGGTTCATGTGCAGGGCACTACGTCTCATGGTGGTGAACAATTCTATAAAGTAACATTAAAATTCCTCCATGCATGTAGAAAATATGCTCCGGACAACATCTGGATATTTAATCATCTCCAGTGACCTTGACCTTGCAAATATTAACCTAAATTAAATGTGTCACACCTGTAGTCATGATAGTTACCATTTGTGCTACAATCCATCAATAAATGATGACTAAATGGTCCCTATACACATTTTCAATTTTTTATCTTAACTTTGACCTCTATGTGTAACCTTGACTTTGGTCGCAGGGATCTGAATTTTGCGTGCGACACTCAGCCTCACAATGGTGAACATTTGTGCCAAGTTATGTAGAAGTTTTGCTCCGGACAAGCGTTTTTCAATGAGCTCTAAGTGTGACCTTGACCTTTGACCTGGAGACCTGGATCATGCATGGAGCAATACATATCATAGTGGTGAACATTTCCATAAAGTATTATAAAAATTCTTCCATACATGTAGGAGATATGCTCCAGACAAAATCTGGATATTCCATCATCTTTAGTGACCTTCACCTTGTATATATTGACCTAAATTATATGTATCACAGCCATAGTCTTGATAATGACTATTTGTGTTACAATCCCTCAATAAATGATGACTAAATGGTCCATATACACATCTTCGTATTTTTATCTGAACTTTGACCTCTATGTGTGACCTTGACCTTGGCCGCAAGGACCTGAATCTTGCGCGTGACACTCCGCCTCACAATGGTGAACACTTGTGCCAAGTTATATTGAAATCTCTCTAAACATGTGGAAGTTTTGCTCCGGACAAGCATTTTTGAATGAGCTCTAAGTGTGACCTTGACCTTTGACCTAGAGACCTGGTTCATGTGCGCGACACTGCTCCTCATAGTGGTGAACATTTCTATGAAGTTTCATTAAATCCCTCCATACATGTAGGAGATATGCTCCGGACAAAATTGGACGCCGCCCGCCCGCCCGCCCGCCAGGGGCGTTCCCATAATACGTCCCATTTTTCAAACGGGCGTATAAAAAGAAACACATTAAAATATGTGAATCGTTATGGCTATCTATGTAAATCCTTTTCCTAATCCTAAATTTATATTCTTAAATTCAATAACAGGAAATAAAGTTTGAGGTAATGAATACTTAAATAAAGTTGAAATATACATACCCTTATATCCTGATCCCATGGGTGATATACTGGGCTGTTGTTGTGGGGGTTGGTTTTGTTTCTGCTGTGACATACTGCATGCTGGCTTCCCAAAAGCACCTGTAACCATCATTTATAACTAGGTTATTTATAACTCAATCTAGTCAAATACTTATAGTATAACATAATGGCACTTGAATTTTTTTTCCAATTTAATAAACAGAAATAGAACATTAAAGCTGCATTCCTCCAGATAAGCCGAAATATTTCAAGAAAACAAATATTGAGAAAAATGCACTAAAATTTCAAGAAAGATTCAAGTTAAATGTGCGATTAATGACTGATTTTGCAATAAATATCCAATATTTCTTCTGCATTACTTACTAACATGTTAATGACTATTTTTGCAAATTTTGACCTCTTTTTGCAGTTAGCCTTGATTGTAAGCATTATTTTCAATGTGCAAATTAGCATCTTTGTACGCATTACAATTTTTTACTTTTAAACACATTTTCAAAATGTTCATGAAAATCTGTAGAATCTGGATGCATGCTGCTTTAAAAAAATAGTTAGCCCTATACTATTCTCAAGTATTGATTTTTCTAAGGTTCACAGTGGGGGATAATTCAAGATAGAGTTCTGGGTCAACTGGACATAATGATATATTAGTTTCAAGTGGTTGAAAGCACACAAATATCATGCAAAACCTTAACCAGGAATTTTCCATGTTAGAACATGTTATAAGAATTAAAACAATTCTATTTAACATTCATGTGAGAATTCTATGAAGATAAAAAAAATGCTCTCTTACCAAACTCTGCAAATGGATCAGCAGGTTTTCCAGAAGTTCCTGTTCCAGCAAGATTTGATCCTTGACCTATACCACCCTTTGTTTGGAATGATCCGCTGTTAGCCCTTGGAATGTTGCCTCCCATCTGCAACCCTTGGAATGTTCCACTATTGTTTCTAGGGATGCTTGCACCTCCCATTTGTTGGAATGTACCACTACCACTATAAGGTATATTGCCACCAGCCCCAAGATTAGAAGATGAATTATTTCTTGATATATTTGGACTAGAATTAGTTGACACAAAAGAGTTCCAATCGCCCATTAGATCTCCTGAGCCTGACTCTGCTGCAGGTTTTGAACTAAATGAGCTTGATTTACCAATACCCATGGCATCATTATTTTCTGATCCTGTCATTCCATTGGAAACTCCAAAAGGATCAAATGCATGAAATTCATTGTTGGGTGCTGTTACAGTCACAGGTGGTGCATCTTGTGATTTTGTATTACTGGAAAATGCTTGGAATGGATCAAATATATCACTTTTGGTATTTCCACCTATTAAATCAAAGTCAGCAGAACTTGAACCAGCTGTTCCAGAAAGTATATCAAGATTTGATGCAGGTTTTTCTATATGCATGAGGTCTATATCATTGGCTAAACTGTCTCCATTATTTGAATTAAAGAAGTCTACTTCTGGCTCAGATTTATTTCCAGGCATATCCTGGAAATTTGCTTCAAATGGTTTAAAATCTTTGTTTTGTTCGCTAGATTGCACATTGCCAATATCACTTTTTCCATTTACCCCACTCACTCTGTGTTGTGTTAAAGATGCAAAGTCATCCTCATCATCACTGGTGTTGTCTAGGAGATTACTCTCATCTTCTGTTGGCATTCTTACTTCTTTGGGTTGTTCACTAACTTGTTTGTCCCAATCTAATGTTTCAAAAAAGTTAGCAGTAGGAACTTCTTGTTTTGGTTTCTGAGTAGACTGGTTATCTTTATTATCACTGGTGGAATTGACTGGTTGCTTATTTGTTTCACTCGGAACATGACTTGGACTCTCATTAGAACTGACACTAGAAGATCGAGCCAGTCTGGCTTTACCTCTGTCTGATATACCTGCACATACAATAAACAGATATAAAGTAAACATGTAACCCATAGATTTAACTAAAATCTTAAAAAAATGCAGTCGAAATATCAAAATATATCAATGCCTGATTAGTTTATATAGAATTTATTGTAGTTTGAATGTGTAGGGAGCTATTAGTTTATTACACATTAACTATTCCTTTAGGTTGCCTTGTCATGCCATTCTGCATACAGTAAAATTCTTTGAACAATTATGAAAGGATTCATCAACTGAACATTCCTAAGAAGTTTCAAAGAAACAAGGAAAGAAGTTGACAAGATATTTGATAGTAAAGCAGGGATAGCTGAATGAACCTATATGGGGTAGTAAGTGATTTGAGCATCTTGTGATCTGGTGAGCTAAAAACAAGTTAATATTTTATCATACCAAATATACCCATGGTCTCCTGCAGTTCCTCTTTGTTTGAGAACAATATTCTAGGTGAAAGTTTCTGTACATCAAATTTAGCCCATGGAAAATTCTGTTCTGGTGGTCGGTCTTTAGGTGATACGGTGGTATTTAACATGACAGTAAACCTTTCTGGGTACTTGTCTGGTGTATCTAGTTGGTCTAAATCGTATCTACAAAACATATCTTCATAAATACCAAAACATTTCTATCTAAACACCAACAATATTTTATAGGAGTTTAACATGTTATTTTGGATCAATGAAAAATTCTATACAAATGGTTTGTTTAATCATGATTTCATACCGGTATGTCGAATGGTGATTTTATTGTTTTTTGTTTGTAATAATATAAGACGTCTGTTTCAAAGTCTAACATAATACTTACTGGTCAGGAACCATCAACCGAACATTTTTTGAACATTTTTCCGTACAGATTTCATAATTTTTAACCTAGAGACCTACAAATTTTAGACAGTTCAGCTAGGTTCTTCTCCTAACTTACAAACTAGTTTGTTTATTTCTGATTGTATTGACACTTATATCTGAGGCTCGAAAAGGGGAGTATAAAAATTACCTAAAATGTCTACACTACAGTACCATGTGTCCGGACAGATATGTACATGATGTGATTTAATTCAGATAAAAGCTTGGGTGTTTTAATTTTTGGTTTTTTAACATGTTATAAAATATTTCAGCAACAAATGCTGAAGTTTTGGATATTCTATTGTTTACTCTGCAAATGATTATAGTTGGTATACGAGGTCAGGCATTGCTTTCTTGACCCCCAAATTTCAATGTCAACATTCTTGTAATAGACATTAAAATATTACCATTTACGAAGGTTGAAATAAATTTATTTACTTAATTTTAGAAGAAACATGCATATATTGTTGATAAAAAGTAACTGACAACCACTGAACAAAGACAATACTAAATTAAGCATTTTTGGAGCCGTCCGGGTTTGGTGGTTGTCCAGTTTTGGTGGTCCCCAACCAGTACAGGGACGAATTGAAATTTATTTGGTTTGGTTTTATAAAAATTGAGTTACTTTGTAAATATAATTTTATTTGGTTTTAAAATCAACTGGATTAATTGAAACTTACTGTGTAAATTTAAGATTTGTTCGGTTCGGTTTCACAAAACCTGAATTGATTTGAAACTGGAACATTTTCATTGAAGTTATCTGAAATAGAAAATAAATTCATAATAACGATCATACGTAATAAATCATACAATCATGGTGTATCAATAAACAAATAACAAACGCAGGAGAAAACAGTAAGACTGTGAATTGTCAAAAGATGTGAGGACATCAAGAAAGCATGAATTCATTTATTTGTTTTTAAATTGCAACTCTTATCTGGAAAATAAAGCTGGAAATAAAATGCTGACTTCAGACAACTAAGAATACTGTAATTCAACAAGACTTATATTCAATGTCTGCATTAATATCAAGTTGATTTACCTTTCCTTGTATTTTGCCTCCAAATGTAGATCTGGCATGATATACAACTATAGTGATATCACCAGCTGCTGATATATTGAGAGGTAATGTCACCCTACCCTCAGCCTCAGAGAAACCTTTCATCTTCTCATACTCCTGGGATGTTGTTAATATCCTGTCTTCACCTACATACACCTCAACAAATGGTGTACAACCATTCCTACAGAAAATACAGCCAAACACAACTAGTGTCATATCATTGTCATACAACAAATAATATTTTTTCTTTTAAACTTAAATCTTTTATAAAAGAGTTCACATGCAGAAAATAATCTATACAGGGAATTTTCTGTTTCCCCAGTGTATAATAGTATAATCATAGAGTAATAACAAAATATTGTACAGAAACATATCTGAAGCAGTGTGAGAATGCATATAACTTACTTCATTTTATTGAATAGAGGAACAGGGGCTAGAGTAATGCTGTTGAGTATAAGAGCTTTTGTGTGGGGTTTATATGGATCTTCCGATACCATTTCACTCAAGTACTCTATATACCTGAAAAAAAAAACAACATTTTTATATATCATTTCAATTTGACTCTATGGCAAAAACAACAACAATTTACATTAACTAATGCAAATAGTATATATACCAGCAATAATAGACTTTAGAACATACAGACTATTCTATGGTTGACAACACTTCTGTAGATGAAAACAAATTTACTTATTTAAATTTTGCCAAAAACATATACTATTCCTTTTAAAGAACAAAATACAATTTACCTTCTTTGTGATGGCATAACATCAGGTGGACATCTCTTGGTAGCAAACATTGTTAGTGCTTGTTGTGGTCCATCAAATAGTCGACAGAACACAAGAAATGCTGCAGCTACAGTAGCTGAAGTTGCTTTACCATCCTGGATATACACATTATATATTCAAACTAATTTCAGGCAAAACAAATTGGAAAACAATTTCAATTTTTATCTATTTCAAACAAACAATGTTTACGTGTATATTACAAAGTATGAGGTCTTTTAAAAATAATACCCATTACATAACATAAATAAGCAACTGATCAGTCCTACAATCATTATCAATTTTTCAAACAAAAGTACATAGATAAGCCTATAAGCTTTGAATAACATATACATATAATGCAATATGATTCATACTAAATAATGATTGGTATAAAATATAGCCCTATAAGGTTCATACTAAACAATGGATGACATATAATATAAACCTATAATATTCGCACTAAACAATGAATTTAACATAAATATAAACCTATATGATTCATACTAAACAATGGATGACATACATGTATAAATATTCAACTAAAGGGACTAGGTTCATACTTAACAATGGATGACATATAAATGTAAACCTATAAGATTAATACTAAACAATGGATAACATAAACAAGAGGGCCATGATGGCCCTGAAGTCGCTCACCTGTATATAGGCCCCTGGAGCGAGGCCAGTTTAAACCCCAGGGCTGTTATTTGAACAAACTTGGTAGACACCCATTAGAAGATATTTCATGCTTAACATCTAAGGTCTAGCTAGTCAAGTTTTTTTCTTTACACATATAGTTAAAAACAATGACACACCTGGGGCAGGGCCAGTTTTGACCCAAGGGCTTTTATTTGAACAATCTTTGTAGACACTTACTCGAAAATGATTCATGCTTAATATCTAAACTCTAGCTATTCGGGTTTTTTCAAAGAAGACTTTTAAGTTTTTGCTATACACATATAAGGAAAAGGAATGACCCCCGGGGCGGGACCTATTTTGACCCCAGGGCTTTTATTTGAACAAACTTGGTAGACACTCACTAGAAGATGTTTCATGCTTAGTATCTAAACTCTAGCTAATTGGTTTTTTTCAAAGAAGATTTTTTAAGTTTTTGCTATACACATATAAGGAAAATCAATGACCCCCGGGGCGGGGCCAATTTTGACCCAAGGGCTCTTTATTTGAAAAAACTTGGTAGACATCCATTTGAACATGTTTCATGCTAAATATCTTAGCTCTAGCTCTTTGGGTTCTTTAAAAGAAGATTTTTTAAGTTTTTGCTATACACATATAAGGAAAATCAATGACCCCCGGGGCAGGGCCAATTTTGACCCAAGGGCTCTTATTTGAACAAACTTGGTAGACATCCATTAGAACATGTTTCATGCTAAATATCTTAGCTCTAGCTCTTTGGGTTCTTTAAAAGAAGATTTTTTAAGTTTTTACTATATGCATATAGGAAAATCAATGACCCCCTGGGGCGGGGCCAATTTTGACCCCAGGGCTTTTATTTGAACAAACTTGGTAGACATCCATTAGAACATGTTTCATGCTAAATATCTAAGCTCTAGCTCTTTGGGTTTTTTAGAAGAAGATTTTTTTAAGTTTTTACTATATGCATATTGGGAAAATCAATGACCCCCTGGGGCGGGGCCAATTTTTACCCCAGGGCTTTTATTTGAACAAACTTGGTAGACATCCATTAGAAGATGTTTCATGCTTAATATCTTAGCTCTAGCTCTTTGGGTTCTTTAAAAGAAGATTTTTTTAAGTTTTTACTATATGCATATAGGGAAAATCAATGACCCCCTGGGGCGGGGCCAATTTTGACCCCAGGGCTTTTATTTGAATAAACTTGGTAGACACTCACTAGAAGATGTTTCATGCCAAATATCTAAGCTCTAGCTTTTTGGATTTTTTAGAAGAAGATGTTTAAAGTATTTTCTTTTGGTTGCCATGGTAACCAGAGTTCTGCATGGAATGGAATTCTTTGAACAACTTTGTTAAGGCTTCACACAAGGAACATCCCTGTGAAGTTTCATTATGATCTGCCTGATGGTTTCAGAGGAGATGTCGTTTGAAAAGTGTGAACGGACAACGGACAACGTACGACGGACGAAGAGTGATCCTAATAGCTCACCCTGAGCATATGCTCAGGTGAGCTAAAAATAACCTAATATAATATTCATACTGAAACATTAATAGAATATAAATATAAACCTATAAGCTTTGTAGTCACAATAGATATCATATTAATATATTTCTATAATCTTGATAGCCAATTCACAGTAAATAACTTATGAGCTCTTTACTCACTAAACAATGTATAGTTTGATTGTTTAATTGGGTTTTATGTCACACCGACACAGTATAGGTCATTTGGCGACGTTCCAGTTTTACTGGTGGAGGAAGACCTCAGGTGCCCTTCCTTGCATTATTTCAGGCATGAACGGGCACCTGAGTAGAACCATCAACGTTCCATAAGCTAGCTGGATAGCTTCCTCACATGAAAGAAAGTCCCTGTCGGGATTCGAACCCACAGCAGTGAGGGCCAAGTGGTTTGAAGTCAACGACCTTAACCACTTGGCAATGGACGACCCAAACAATGGATAGTATATAAATATAAATCTATATGCTTTATATACACTAAACAATGGATACATATATATATAAACCTATTAGCTTTATATCACTAGTAATGGATAACATATGTCTATAAGCTTCATACTCACTAAACAATGGATAACACAGATGTTCTTTGGATTCTGTCGTAACCACAGATGCATATTTTTACAAATGGCAAATAAGTTGGCTAAAGTAGGAGCTTTTCTTGCTGGCCAGCCACATTCTGAAACCTACAGACAAAATGTTTTAGTTTTCTAGTATTATATTAAATAAACAAGAAAATCAAAGGAAGGAGAGACCACACGTCAAACATCAGGATGGTTTGTAAACTGGATTATTCAAGGATCTACAAGTTTCTGTCTTTCAAGACCTTCATCAGGATACATTTCAATGAAAAATTACTATATTAATTAGATTACTCAAGTTACTCAAGGGATATAATTTCCTTACACTTATATCTAAAACAATGTATATAACAAAGAGAATATATGTGACTATTGTATTAATTTCCCTCTACATGTTAACACAATTTCTTTCATTTTCTGTATTTGTTTACAGAGTGTTGCTACATTTTAACAATGGCAATTGTCATATATAATAAATATTAGTTGACTTAAACGATTCATGCAGTATAAATTAATTTTATATGTGCATAAATATACAATATTCATGAGTGATCTCAAACACTTGATATACAAAATGGCATATAACGCAAAAAGTATATAACAATACTTTTTTAAAGCAAATATTTGTTTAAACAATCACTTGTTGTTCATAAAATAAAATATTGCCCTTAACTTTACTTCTAGACACAATATTACACTAAAATATTAAACAGAATCTTGACTCAATATTACTCAATAACCTGGGCTCAAATTTATTCTTTAACATCAATCTAGGCTCAAACTCACTATGTACAGCCAATCTAGGCTAAATATTCTCTTTTATGTAACACTTTGTACCATCACTCTAAGCTCAACATCACTCTTATACAATAATCTAACCTCAATATCACTCTGTACCATCAATCTAACCTCAATATCACTTTGTACCACCAATCTAGCCTCAATATCACTTTGTACCATCAATCTAACCTCAATATCACTCTTTTACATCAATCTAACCTCAATATCACTCTTTTACATCAATCTAGACTCAATATCACCCTGTACCATCAATCTAACCTCAATATCACTCTTTACATCAATCTAGACTCAATATCACCCTGTACCATCAATCTAACCTCAATATCACTCTTTTACATCAATCTAACCTCAATATCACTCTTTTACATCAATCTAACCTCAATATCACTCTGTACCATTAATCTAACCTCAATATCACTCTGTACCATCAATCTAACCTCAATATCACTCTTTTACATCAATCTAACCTCAATATCACTATGTACCATCAATCTAGACTCAATATCACTCTGTACCATCAATATAACCTCAATATCACTCTTTTACATCAATCTAGACTCAATATCATTCATGCCATATAGGTGTCATTTAATTTAAAGGTGTTTTATCCAAATATGAAAGAATGATCTTACCCTATTTTCAAACTTGGCATTCCTATATTGTCTTTGTGAAATATTGTAAACAGCGTAAGAATTTCTATGACGACTTTCCAGGTAATTTCTAACATCATCTATATGATTCTTTATAGCAGATTCTACACCTTCTGCTGGGAATGACATAACTGGAAAAACAATAGATCATCTTTTTTATAAAAGACAAGCACAAAAACATACAAGTGTAAAAAAGTACATGTACTTAAAATAAAAACATTTTACAAATACATCATACACTAGAAATGTCATATAAATCAACAATACTAAAAATGAAAATCTTTCCATAGATTACCTGCTACTCGAGAAGTTATATAGCTTATATCCAACTCAGATTTGTTCATCGTTCTGAAATGTTGAAAAAAATGTAAATATTTTCAAAGGGTGATTTTTATGAATAATATTTCTGAACTTGTTGGTTGCTATATTTTGACAAACTAATATTGAATACAGAATATTTACACTTTTTAATCATCTTTCCTAAAGAATAAGCTAATGAAAAAACAAATCTGACATACGCTGACACTGTTTCCACAACTTTAGCTGAAGCATCTTTTACATTTTTCATGAGACTACCTGCTCCCATCCTTAATGAACTGAACAGAGAACCAGCTGCAGTATCTGAGCTAGCTTGTTGTCCAGCACTGACTGGTTCCCTTGCTGGACTGGGCGGGTATACTGAAAATATTCACATTTACACTTTCACACATCTACTCTATTCATTAATTTCAAATCAAATACATTTATTTGTATTTTAATAATGTTACAAGAAAGTGTCATTTGGAATAAGATTTACTGTAGCAAAGAAGTACTGAACAAAGAGGAAGAACTACTGTCTATAAATTAATTAGCTAAAATAAATATGAAGCAATGATGACACAAGTTTCAAACTATCCTAAAATCAGCATTATGTTTTGTGTAAATATACCTGGCTGTTGTATCTGTGATTCTGTAAGCAGTGACTGTGGTAATGGTTCAGTCAGACGTACATTTCTCGCCTGACCTATCTCTTCTAGTCTATCTATCACTTCATTTATATTTGGACGATCCACAGGGTTAACCTTGAACATACCCACTATAACAAAACATATAACTTTCCTGTTTACTGTCTGATTAACTGTTCTGTTAAATCTAATTCACAAGTAACATTTCTTTAATTGTGACATGTATGTTAAAACTTGTAGCTGTAAAAATGCTAAGCATCACTTCTTTGCAAAAACTAAAATAAAATTCTACAAGAGCTGTCCGTAAGACAGCGCGCTCGACTTTTTTATTGCTTGCCAATAAAAAAAGTTTTTGCAGTAAAAGGCAATACAAGAATCTCTGTATTTTTAAAGTGAACAATGGCCATGAGCATTAAGATATTTAGTGAAGAATTATTTTACTGAATTGTGTGATACCCTTGAACACTGCAGCAAAGTTTGAAATGTTTAAGTCAAAACATTGACAGTTAAGGGCCATAATTCAAATAAAATCTTTGACAGAATTACCTTCTCCTGGACATGTTTGGGAATCATGATTGTAAACAAGTATTCCAACTTTCAAATTAATATCTCAAACAGTTCAGTCAAAAAGTGGACTGGTACTAAAAACTTAACCAGAGATTCTAAGTCGATAAAAAGGCCTTAATTTTTTAAAACAAATCCTTGACAGAGTTACCTTCTCTTGCGTACAGATGGGGGTAATGATGTGAAATAGCATTAAAAGTTTCAAAGCAATATCTCAAAGGGTTAAGGCAATAAGTGGATTTTACCCATATTCAATGTATTTTCTAAGTCAAAAAGGGGCATAATTCTGTCAAAACCTTGACAGAGTTATGTCCTCTTGTCTGTTGATGAAGGTCGTGATGGTAAACAAGTATGGTCAGTTTCAAAGCAATACCTCCAATGGTTTTGAAATAAAGTGAGGTGGTACAAAAAACTTAACCAAGCTCAATACACTTTCTAAGTCAAAAAAGGGCCATAATTCTGTCAAAAACCTTGACAGAGTTATGTACTCTTGTCTGTAGATGGAGGTTATGATGGTGAACAAGTATGGTAAGTTTCAAAGCCATACTTGTAATACTTCTGAAATAAAGTGGGGTGGTACGAAAAACTTAACCTAGGTGTGACGCCGACGCCGACGCCGGGGCGAGTAGGATAGCTCCCCTTTTCATAGAAAAGTCGAGCTAATAAACTATATTTTTTCACATTTAACAAACATTATAACACTGGGACTGATTCACAGACTTAGCAACATGTATATTTCTCAATTCCTACTTGCAGGATCATATTACTAAACAGTTACACTTTAATGAAAAGTTGTTTTTTTTGTTTTTTTTTAATAAAGTGGTTATGAAATGATAATACTGGACATTTATACATACTTATGAGATCATGGAAGACGTTATATTCTGTATCATTCTCTGGTATAGAGTAGTTGGCATTTATAATTCTCAATTTGGCTGAATCTTCATATGGATGAACACCAAAACACAACATATATAGCACACATCCCAGGGCCTGAAAGTTAACAAGTTAAACATACTCTTTTAACATTTCTAGTAACAGATCTAAACATGATGCTATTTTAAATATTCATCTTTGTGTATGATTTATGTCTTTTATTGTACATAACATTTCTGATAACTTTCCTGAAAAATATCCAAGTTCTTGTTTTACATGATACATTCTGAGAAATTACATTTCTAATTTCTAAGGTTATATAATGCTACTAAAACAATGCAATACTGTTTATCACTTACTAATCCTTATCAGGAGGGTCCAACTGAGACTAGACTCTACTAAAGTGATTAAATAACGTAATTATACCTAACCATTACCATAAATCAAAGTAAATTGAACATTTAAATACATATATAATCTCCCCTCCAAAATAGTAACCAATTAATCACGTTGAATGAACATCTTAACAGTTAAATTTGTTAAAATCTACAGGTCATGTCCAATCACCACACCAGGTTCAGCATCTCTAAACCTAAATGTTTTAAGTTGATAAGACAATGATTAGGTGGCAAAGGTCACACTGACTTTGACCTTTGACTTCTTGACAGACAATAGGAATTAACTTCAAGTCATGACCAACCTCCCTACCAAATGGAAGGACTGTAGGCTAAAGATTTCTCTAGTATCTGATTGAACAAGTTTTATGGCTAAAAATACAATGACCTTGACTTCAAAATCGATGTCAGTCCTCTACAAAATCGGTATCAGTCCTCTACTAGCCATGATCAACCTGAAAACCAAACCTTTGGACTGTAGGACAAAACACTATCTAATTATTGGTTGGAAAAAGTATGGATTGCAGACAGAAAGATGATGTGCAAAGAAATTTACCTACACTTCTTCCAAGGTAAGCATAATAACATTGTGAAAAGTTTAAATATAGAAAAAGGATGTCAAAAACATAATAGAATATTTACCCATATATCCAGTGCTTCATTAATTGGGAAATTTTGATATAAATCTAACATTTCTGGTGTTCTGTACATAGGTGTAGTATTTTTGGTTATCTGAAATTATAGTTTAATTGTTCAAAATTATCACTTTTATTAACATCACATTCACAGGAAATTATAAACATGAAACACATTGATTTTTTATGTTATTTAATAAAAACACAACTTACATGTATGTTGAAAAACAAGCAAAAATGCATGTAAATATTAATTTACACCTCGAAGAAATAACAAAACATTCATTAAACATCTGATTAATCATTAATATTACAATCACCTTATGTTATAAACATATTTTTACTGAATAATTAATTGACGATGTGTTTCCTGAAACATCTCAAATAATTAAATATGTTCAGATAAATTTGTTATACAGCATTCACTAGTACATGATGTTAAAAAAAATCATATACATACCTCATCCTCTACCAGACTTCGTCTCATAGCTGACCAGGTTTCATCAGGATAATGTGTCTCTGTTGTTGCACTCCCAAAGTCACACAACTTGATAAACCCTTTACTACTGATCAACAGATTCTCCACCTGAAAAATATAAATGTTTACTTTATCATTCTCTCCATAGTAACAAACATACAGCTTGTCACAAGTCTTAAATGAAGCCACTCTTGTTAAACTATTTCTTAGAAAATTGAGTGTGTTATGCACTGAATTATTCTTTACAAGTTGTATGCTAAGATCTACATGTGAAATGTTTGAGTCAATTACCAGTAACCACTGATAGTGTTTGAAATTATTTTTTGTCCAACAGAATTGCAGTATTTCAAACGAATCGTAACACATTTACTTTGGTAAATAGGTAAACTAAAATCAGTCTAGTAAATCGACTGTTTCAAAAAATAATTTAAAACACTTAGTTAAAGGTTATTAGTACGCATTTACAAAATTTAATTGGTCGCGCGGTTGTGTCGCGCCTGACCAATTTAATTTTGTAAAATACATACTAATAAACTTTAACCTACACCAAGCAGTTATTATGGCCACAGGCCCACACTTTTTATCATTATTATGTTGGTTATCAGTTACAGCCTACATTAAACATAATAATTATAACATATGCACACATTATTTTATAAAACACAATTGATACAAGATTCTACCACACTAAATCATATATGACACATTACTTTGACATTGCAAGAGAAATGTATAATCAGAAATTATATAAAACATTGATTTTCTTCCCTAAATGTGTTCCCTGTTTACTTTTTTCTTTCAGCAGGCCTTTACATCATGTAATGGTTAGGCTGACATTGGAAATCCTACCAAGTACCTTTCATCCTATCGGACCGCCAAAATTTATTGGCACATTGTACATAAGTTATAACCAGGAAGATTTTAGAAAACATGTATTTAACAATCTGGATGTTTTTTCTTCTACTTGAAATGATGATGTTTCAACAATATAATTTATTTCCCTAAGAACTTTGGCCTTTTGCTCTAGGGAAGTGTGGTATACATGGAATGAACCAATGACTCTCAATTGTATAGTGCATAAAGAAACTTTCTTTAAGATACTGGATTAGAGGAGAGCACATGATATAAACTATACAGATTTTTTTTTCATGAAAGATCTTTTTTCCTACAGGATACCTCTGTTGGTGGTACTGGTACAAGCATACTTATATCATATTCAATACTATAAATACATATAAATAAAATCTAGACATATATTAAAAAAATATATATATATATATAATATGGTTATCATCCTAAGATAAGACAGATCAAGTACAAAACAACAATGTCATATTTGTTTTACTGGAATAGCATTATGCTGCATTAAATACTTGATACATTATAAATTGATTTCTACAAGTTCAGACAGAAGAGCATAAATGTACACTAAAATATACCTTTAGATCTCTATGAATGATAGGTGGGGACTGTTTGTGGAGATGTTGAACTGCCTTACACGTCTGGTAGAATATCTTTAATACTGTTGAACATGGCAGTGGTTCTTCCCTTTGGTTCAACAAGTCTACAACTTGTCCACCTATAATATACAAGATAACTTCCATTCTAATATGAACATTTACACTCATGCATCATTAAGTATTGATCTATGACAATCATTTTATTGCTGACACAAAGTGATCATATAACAGTATCATCATAGTTTTGTTAAATGTTAAGAATAACATATCTATCCATCAGTATAAATTATAATATAACTACCTCATCATTCTCAATGACTCATTATTCAATAAGCTAAATCACCGAATCAACAGAACATAGAAGAAACTAACAAATTCTGTATTGATAAAAGCATCATTAAAAATCTACCTGTACATAACTCCATAAGAAGAAGGTATTCTGCCTGACCATGCCCAGACTCTTCCTTCCCTATAGAGGCTGCTGCTGTAAACTGGACAATGTTTGGATGACCAGTCAATTTTTTCTTGGTAAAGTTAAGGTTTTTATATTTTACAAAAACTAAATAGTTCTTGAAATTCATACAATAATTGCTACATAATAAAATCCTTGATATATAGTAAATGATCAATCTTAGTTACAGAAGATGAAAGATACAATTGTTCACTGTACCAGTGAAAGATTAACAACATAAGCAGTTAAGCCAAACCCTACATTTAGCAACAGTATATTAAAACAGATAAAATAACTGAACTTGAGTCTTGATCACTTAAAAACTTTATATAAAAAAAACAACTCAGACAAAAAAAAAGAAAAAAAATGATTTTCAGTTACTAGAATAGTTATATAAAGTTTATTATTTATAGTCACAGTAAAATTTTGAGACCAAAAAATAATTGAAATATTGTTAAAATTGTTAATACATTGATCATAAATCTCGAAAAGCAAACATATTTACAACTCTCAGTCAGTCAGTGTTATAAAAGGATACAAGAAACTTGATCTCCTGTACCACAGCTTTATTCTTCTCCTCATCATTGGCAAGAAGTCTCTGAAATAATCAAACACATTCTTGCTTTAAAATAATAACTTTTGCACAAAATTTGATTTTCAGTTTAAAAATAAAGTTTGATGAATAAGATTAAGAGTACACTACAGTATGTGATTTTCAGCTTTATTTACACATTTTATGTAAATTTTAAATTTTGCATATTGCAAATGCTGTATTATGAATACTAATTAAGTATACATCTGACAAATATCTATCAAACAAAATTTTATGGCCATCAATGTCATATCACATTCGATCAATTATCTGAACAAGTTAGGTCTCAAATTAAGTTAAATCTAATGTTTAAACTTTTAAAGTTTTGCATCTTACCTTTAACGCATATTCCTTCCCACTAGCATTGTCCTGGGCAACAAACACAAAGGCAAATCCCCCTTTTAATAGGAAAGAAAATATACAAAATAAATGCTGCAAGTGAAAATAAGTGAGAAAAAAAAATCTTTTATAACTAGGGACTATTACTAATAGACATTTGCTACAATCCAAAACACTTAGTTTAAATAAACTTTTCTGAGAGTACCATTAGTACCTGCATTTCCTCCTTAAATGACAGATATATATTGCTCCACTTTTTTTTATCAAGTTGTCTTATTTACAAGTAAACTTGTCATTTGACAAAAGTAACAATTTGAGTCACAGTAAACTGTTATTTATTTACCAATCATATTATGTTCACTCTTAGATTATTGAAAATAATTTCATCAAGCTAGACATATATCTAAATTCTAATGATTTCACCACCTACAAGACATTATAAACCAGCGACTTCATTATTTAAAACAAGTACTTAAGACTTTACTTTTTAACTTTCACTGTCAGTTTGATTTTTGTTTTAGGCCAATAAAAACAAACTTGTTTTGTTCCTTAAAAAGAGATACTATTGTATATTATATTTCTTTAATGTCATAATGTACTCAATTTTGTGTCATTATATGGAATCCAACCATTGGCGTTTGGATCCTCCCCTTTTGTTGTCGACATGTAGGTTCTAAAAATAATCAAAAATTAATGTAAGTGGGTGGGGTATCCTACCTTCAGCGATTTTCTTCTTCACTCGGAGCTTTTGATTACCAAGCTCAACATATTGACCAACAAAATCATGCTCATCTCGAGTACCAGCACTGCCCCCAATAAATCCAAATGCTGATTTAAAGAAATCGGACATATTTAAGACAAAAGTCGATAAAATACATTTATTATGCCAGGAAGCCTGGCGTATCACTAATGTGACGTCACTAAGCTATCATAAGTTGAACCGTCATTAATTGAATTGTCGCATTTTTTTTATATTTTTTTTTGTTGTCAAGAAACAACTCTTTTTTATTATTGAACTAGTTAAAGAGTTAAAAAGTAAAAAACTATAAGAGCGACAGAATAAGTAAACAGTGTAAAACGGTATCCACAGTAATTTTACGACATATTTTTTTACAACACCAGTGGAAGATTAACGCGTGGTCCGTGGTCGTGCTGGTAACAACCCCGAAATTTAAACTCCATACATTATTGAGAATTATGAAAGGGGAATGAAAACCTAAAATGATTTTGTTGCACCTAAACTCCTATTTATAAGTAATAAAATACTAATTTACCGAATTAGTAAGGAGACATAAATCTTAATATAAGGTTTAATACTAAAAAATAACATTTTCGACATTTGGTATGGAATAAAAGGTAAAAGTTTTTTTATATATCAGTAATAAGCTTTCCTGCCTATAACACTCGCGAGAGAAGTTGGCAGTTCCACGGACTTTAATTACATGTAAATAAAGTCACGGACATTAATTGTAATATAAATCCATGATAAAGTTCGCGGCAGTACCATATGGCAGGGTCTTTCAAATAGATTTGCTAAGATAATGAAAGGTAGACCAATCTGTCTTTTCATAATAAATTTTGCAGGACATGTTACATTATACACTGACGTGCAAAAGAAACGCCCATTCCTATTTGATGTCCGATTTTTTAGTATTCGTGATTTTAAAAAACTTATTTTCATCTGCAAATTTGAATATTTTTAATTAAAAAATGATCGTTAAGAAATTATCAAAGTGTTACAGTTTTTAAAAAAAATGGAATTTTAGATAGACCTGTCGTGGAATTTTCATTCCGAAAATCAGTAGCGTGTATGTCCACCTCTACTTGCGACAACAGCAGCAAGGTGGCGTCTAATGGAACCGCACAAATAGCGTAGAAGATAACGAGGGATTCTTCTCTACTCCTGGTGCAGCGCTGCCGTCAGTTGCTGGACGTTTGCTGGCTGGGGTTGACGTCGACGTATCCGACGTACAAGGTAATCACACATGTGTTCAACCGGGTTGCAATCCGGTGAACACGCCGGCCAAGGCAAAGCCAAAGTTGTTCGCCTGAAGAAAGTCCCGGGTGGCACGTGCAACGTGTGGTCGCGCGTTGTTGTGCTGGTAGACCAGGTTTTGAAGTTGGCGGAACATCGGTACAACCACAGGACGTAAACGATAAGATAAGATAAGATAAGATAAGATAAGTTTTATTTCAAGTCGGCAAGTTTTCAACAGTACAACATAAGCTCTAGGAGCTTTTATAACCGACTGTATATAACATAAAATATAATATCAACAAAGATATAGAGGATATTTGTTTAGTTCAGTGTAAGATCGGAATATATTTCACCGAGTGAGCACCAAAAGGTATATTTCACAAGTGGCGCAGCCACGAGTGAAATATGAACTTTTGGTGTTCACAAGGTGAAATATATTTCAATCTTACACTAAACTAAACAAATTTTCTTTTTATTATATGCAAAGAAACGTTTTAAAAAGACATTTAACCTAATACTGAATGAAAAGCGCGCCAAATAATAATATAACGTGACGTCATTTACGATGTCACGTCATTAAGTTGGTTCCCAGTACTGTGCACGCTGGTATTTCACTGAAATAACGTAAGGGGCTTAAATTCAAAACAGTGAAATTATCAAAGTGGTAATTTCACTGTTTCAAACAGTGAAATTACCATTTTTATATCACTGATATATTTCTATAAACCACCGAAAAGCATGTAATAAAAAACAGCTGCAATAAAAATTGATTAGGCATAATCTATACATAAAATGTATACGTAAAACCTGGTCTATGTAACGCCTTGCTGTGAGGTTACCTTGGCAGACGACAAGTTGTGTCTTAAACTGCCCAGACCAAAACTCCGCACTTCCGTACGGATTGTTCTCCACAACGCAATTGTCAACGTAGCGTTCTCGACGTCGCCTGTACACACCGATATGCCCGTAAGTGTTCCATAAGTTGAAACGCTACTCGTCGCTGAACACCACGTTCTCTCAACGCTGACCGCGTTGGTTGCGGGCCCTGATCAGACGTTGGTGACGGTGGCGTAAAGTTAGAACTAAACCACAGTAGGGTCTACGGCAGGTAATCTCGCGTTCCCTCAGTCGTCTTCTAACCGTATAACGACTTATTGGGCGACCACGGTTACCGACCACTAAACGCGACGTCGCTTCCGCCGTCACAAACCTGTCACGCAAATGACGTTGATGTATAAAATTATCTTGTCTGGCAGACGTCACACGAGGTCTTCCTGAACGTGGCCGATCGGCAAACGCTCCCGTAACTCCAACACATCGAACAAAACGCCGAATCGTCGAACGCGAGACATTAAAACGTCACGTCTGGCGATTTGTTCTTGCGTTCGTCCGCATCCGAGCATAGCCAAAGCTCGAGCTCTCTTTTCAGAATTTAGCGATGGCATTCTTAAATACGAATGTTTAATAAGTAAATCTCTAAAGTTGTGATTGTGATTGTGCGGAGTGATTGTGTATCGACTAGCACATATGTAACTGTGTAAAATGTGACCGATTTCACCACGTGGTAAACATACACGAGGTGCACGTGGAAATCGTGAGCAGCCACCAGAAATAAACATCGGGCTGAATAGAAGCCTACGAGTTTTCTTTGTCGTGATTGTCGGTCAATGTACATGTATGCAAACTATATTTAACTAAAATTTTAATAGGTATGAGGACAATAACGCCAAACTCCGTTGGGGTTTTTCTTTTGCCCGTCAGTATATTTTCTTTAATTCTCATGATTTTTGAATTAACAGATATAAATAATGGAAACTGGTCATATTATTTTCAACAACTCCCCATGCAAAAAGTGACATATTTATGTCATACGTATGTATATATTCTTAGTTTTGCATTGTCAGACCTGCGACAAAAAATAATAGATAGAGTCTATCTACATTTTATTTTATTCAAGGTCTTTCAAATTTTTCTATTTGAAAGACCCTGTTTTATTTAGATCTAATTTAAGTATATTTTGGTCCCAGGTCAGACATCGCGTCAAATACAGTTTTACTACTCGCAGATTCTATACAGTAGTAATTTTCAATCGGTAAACCAACCAATCACGTGCAGTTTCGTGCCGGCAACCGGTGTAACGGCAAAAATCGCACCGTACCTGTGTACACGAATACAATAAAAATGAATTCTAAACTAAAACTTTTGATTCTTTGTTTCTGTGTATCGTCATGTTTAGCAAGTTTTCCGAGACCAAGGGGCGTATCTATATCGAGTAAGTTTGAGAAAAATTCAAATGTTAGACTAATCGGCTTGTGAATAGAATAGTATTTTTTATTACCAATCATGGGCCTTCTCATATTTTTTGCTTAGTTTGCTAATATATACATGTAAATATACAGAGAACAAATTGATTTCCAAATAGCAAAAGGGTTGGGCCCAAGTTCTTACAACATTAGCGATCGGCCCTCCCCCTGAAAAATATATTAATCAACATTGATGGCATTTATATGAGAAAGTGTGACATGTATACATATAAAGCGAACAAAGGAAAAAAAATAAAGACAGATTAACATATAAATATAAAACAATGTAAGAAATAAGTAAGAAAGAAATTTTTTTTTAATTTATGTATTTATATTATAACGGCAAGGTTAAGGATCCAGCATTATTCGTCATTGGGAGTAAACGTCCCATCATAAATGTTTGATTGTCAATTATTTGTGGTACCCAGGTTATTAGGATAAATACAATTGGCCGTTTTACAGAAATATCATGTGTTTTCGAAAACGGTCAGTAGTTTTGATAAAATTTTTGGACAGCCGCAAATATTTGTTCATTATTGTTAACATCTAAAGAATTGCTACCCCACAGTAATAGCTCAACATTAAGAGGATGAAAAAATTCTGGTTTCTGCGAAGAGTAATAAGTCTTCTGAGGTTTAAATAATGGACAGCAAAATATATAGTGCTCGGCATCCTAAACAAAGGTTCCCACATATACAAGTCAGGCTTTCTCTCAAATGATTTTTGAAAAAGGTCAGCGTGTAAGTTGCTACAATTGTTCCTTAATCGGAGCATGTAAAAACTGACAAATATCTATACCCAAACAAAAAGTGTTTAGGTACTACTGGGGCTTTAAACTTTTCTTTCATTCTAGATTTAAAAATATTCAATGAATTAATTTCGCGAATTTCGGTGTCTAATGCATTCCATAATTCAGTAGCAGAAGGTATAAATGATTTGTTGTACGTTTCGGTGCGCCTAAGCTATAGTTATGTAATTGTTGTTGTTACTTAACGAGTAATTTGTTGTTTCTGAAACCAAAATTCGATGGAAATTTATGTTTTCAAGGTATTGTGGAAGAAGACCATTTTTAGGCTTTAAAAACCGTAACTAATTTTTGTATTTTACGCCTGTCTGAGAGGGAAACCCACCCAACTTCTTTAATAATAAGATTGGGGATCGATACCGACCTGGTAAAGACCTGTTACTATGCGCGCTGGACATCATACTGTAGTTGTTCAGTGATTGTTTTTTCGTAAACTGTACATCCGTCCCCACACAACGGAGGCATATTCTAATATTGGACGCATGTATGAAATGTAAATTTTTTATTTAGAGTGGAGCGTTTCAGTTTAAACTTAAGTGCACGCATGGTACTCAAAACTTTAGAGGCTGATGTAATAATGTTACCAATATGCTGATGCCATTTTTAAATCCGTTTGAAAAAGTTATACCTAAAATGTTTGTGATGATCTACAAAATCAAGAATAACATTATCATTAAAAAAAGGAGAGTAGGCTTTTCGGATGTAGTTGATGAAAAAAAACATAACCTCCGTTTTATTGGGGTTTAAACTTACAAGCCATTGTTTGGACCATTTATCGATAATTTCGAGATAGTGATTTTAAAGTAGATTCTATGTAACGCATGTCATTGGGATGAAAACGGCCAATGAGCTGTCATCTGCGAAAAAGACGTGTTATACTTATCAAATTTTCGGCAATATCATTAACATAGATGAGAAATAAAAGAGCCGATCCCTGGGGTACCCCTGCAGAGATGTCAAGTGTTTCGGACAGTTCTGAACCTACAAAGACGGACTGTTTTCTTTCAGAGAGGTAGTCGATAGTCCAATTTAATAAATTACCATTAATACCATACTGTGTAAGTTTAAAAATAAGACCTTGATGCCAGACTCTGTCAAAAGCTTTCGATATGTCACAAAAAATTATACATGTTGATTGTTTTTTGTCAAATGATTCACAAATTTGATGATAAATGTCAATAAGCTGATATACCGTAGAATGTCCGGGAATAAAACCAGACTGTAATGGATAGATTAAATTATTTGAGTGTAAATGATTGTAAATATGTTTAAAGATAACCCTTTCCATAACTTTACCTACACAGCTAATCAATGAGATAGGTCTATAATTTGATGGCGAGTTTTTGTTACCTTTTTTATAAAGTGGCATCACTTTTGCAAATTTCCAAGTATTTGGATAAATACCTTCAGAGAGAGACCTATTAAACAATATAGTTAAAGGATAACATACCGGTATACTGTATCGAGTTTCTTTTAATAATTTATGACTTATTTGATCAGGCCCGACTGCTTTATTTACAGGCAAAAGTGATAGTATGTCTAAAACTTCTTGAGTATTTACGCTAAAATCTTCTAAATTGTTATTTGATTTGTAAACAAATTCCGGAAGATGAGTAGCTGATGAGTCAATTTTTGAAACGGAAGTAAAGTATTCATTTAAGCAGTTGGCCTTTTCGGAATCAGTTGTGAAATGTTTCTCATTATTATTTTCATTAATGATAAGAGATGGTATTGAACTAAACGCAGTAGAGTTTTCTTTTATCAGTAATTGGACTGTTTTCCAATATTGCCTCGGATTAGTATTACATGATTCCTCTAACGAGTATTCTAAATTGTTAAAAAAAGATTCTTTAGCGTGAGTTTTTAAGTTATTGACTTTATTACGGAGACGTTTAAAGGCATTCCAGTCATTTAAAGAATTAGTTCTAATCGCTTTTTATCCCCCGCCGATGGAATCGGGAGGGGGATATAGTTTTGGCGTTGTCCGTCCTTCCATCCGTCCGTCCGTCCGTCCATCCGTCCGTCCATCCATCCGTCCGAATTTCGTTTCCGGAGTAGTTCTCTGCAACTAATGGCTGGAATTCAACGAAACTTTATGGGAATGTTGATCAGCATGTGAAGTTGTGCACCTGGGTATTTTCGTCTGGATATTTTTAGTATTTTTAGAGTTATTGCCCTTGACTTAGTAAAATTTTGTAATTATGCCCCCCTTCGAAGAAGAGGGGGTATATTGTTTTGCTAATGTCGGTCTGTCTGTCTGTCGGTCCGTCTGTCGGTCTGTCCGTCTGTCCGTCGGTAGACCACATGGTTTCCGCTGATTATCTTGAAAAGTATTTATCACAAAGTCTTCATATTTCACATAGTGATTGGTCATAACTAGTAGATGACCCCTATTGATTTTGGGGTCACTAGGTTAAAGGTCAAGGTCACAGGGACCTTAAATGTCAAAATGGTTTCTGCTGATTATCTTAAAAAGTATGTATCACAAAGTCTTCATATTTCACACAGTGATTGGTCATAACTAGTAGATGACCCCTATTGATTTTGGGTCACTAGGTCAAAGGTCAAGGTCACAGGGACCTTAAAATGTCAAAAATGGTTTCCGCTGATTATCTTTGAAAAGTATGTATCACAAAAGTCTTCATATTTCACACAGTGATTGGTCATAACTAGTAGATGACCCCTATTGATTTTGGGGTCACTAGGTCAAAGGTCAAGGTCACAGGGGCCTTAAATGTCAAAAAGGGTTTCCGCTGATTATCTTGAAAAGTATGTATCACAAAGTTTTCATATTTCACATAGTGATTGGTCATCACTAGTAGATGACCCCTATTGATTTTGGGGTCACTAGGTCAAAGGTCAAGGTCACAGGGACCTTAAAATGTGAAAAATGGTTTCCGCTGATTATCTTGAAAAGTATTCATCACAAAGTCTTCATATTTCACATAGTGACTGGTCATCACTAGTAGATGACCCCTATTGATTTTGGGGTCACTAGGTCAAAGGTCAAGGTCACAGGGGCCTTAAATGTCAAAAGGGTTTCCGCTGATTATCTTGAAAAGTATTCATCACAAAGTCTTCATATTTCACCTAGTTATTGGTCATAAGTATTAGATGACCTCTATTGATTTAGGGGTCATTAGGTCAAAGGTCAATGTCACATGGGCCTTAAATGTCAAAATGGTTTCCGTTGATTTTTCCATAATTGAACACTTCCATGTACCCATTTTTTGGCAAGTTTCTGTAATAAAATTACCAATTATGTGAGTCAATGGCTAGAAAGGGGGGTATATGTGTCGTTCGACATTCTTGTTTTCAACTTGTGTCGCATGTAACTCAAAAAGTATTTGACCTAGAGTCATGAAACTTTACAGGAATGTTGATCAGTATGTGTAGTTGTGCACCTGGGTATTTTCGTCTGGATATTTTTAGTATTTTTAGAGTTATTGCTCTTGACTTAGTAAAATTTTGTAATTTTCAACTTGTGTCGCATGTAACTCAAAAAGTATTTGACCTAGAGTCATGAAACTTTACAGGAATGTTGATCAGTATGTGTAGTTGTGCACCTGGGTATTTTCGTCTGGATTTATTTAGTATTTTTAGAGTTATTGCCCTTGACTTAGTAAAATTTTGCAATTTTCAACTTGTGTCGCATGTAACTCAAAAAGGATTTGACCTAGAGTCATGATACTTTACAGGAATGTTGATCAGCATATGTAGTTGTGCACCTGGGTATTTTCGTCTGGATTTATTTAGTATTTTTAGAGTTATTGCCCTTGACTTAGAAAATGTTTTGCAATTTTCAACATGTGTCGCATGTAACTCAAAAAGGATTTGACATAGAGTCATTAAACCTTATTGGAAAGTTGCTCAGCATATTTAGTTTGTTCCTGGGGTTTCGCTTGTGGATTTATCCAGTATTTGTAGAGTTATTTCCCTTGACTTAGTAAAAACTGTTTCATTATGTTGTTATTTGATCCTTGAGTGCTTGAGTTAGAATCGACCAACTTTACAGGAATAATGATCAACATCACTAAATTACAGGAATAATGATTCACCTCACTGTGAAGCTATGAACCTGGGACTTTGCATGTGGATTTTTTTCAGTTTTGTTAGAGTTATTGCCCTTGAATTACAGTAGTATAAATTTGCAATTTTCAACTTGGGGTTTGCTTGGGGATTTATTCAGTATTTGTAAAGTTCTTGCCCTTTACTTAGTAAAAAGATTTTTAGTTTTCTAAAAATATTTGACCTAGAGTCATAAGATTGACAGAACAGTGGCGCGGTGGGGGCACCTGTGTCCTATGGACACATTTCTAGTTTTTATTAAAGAAGAATTAAAATGATTTGTTACAATAACATTTAAAAATATTTGAAAATTGTGAGATCCCTTCTTGATGCCTTGAAAATGGCAATGAAGTCTGGAGATTAAGATGTTTTTACATCTAGGTGAGCTATTGTGATCCCCCACCGTCCGTCGTCGTGCGTCGTCAGCAATTTCTTTAAACAACATCTCCTCAGAAACAAATGACTGCACAGCAACCAAACTTTACAGGAATGATCCTAGGGTGGTCCCTGCCAAAGTTGATCAAATGGTTCCGGTCTGTTGCATAAGTAGGTCACAGGGCCAGAAAAGGAGTTTTCAAAAATGCAAAATTAAAAAATCTTGTCTGAAAGTACAAGGCCTAGAGCTTTGATATTTGGTATATGATATAACCTATAGGTCCTCTACCAAAATTGTTCAAATTTTAGCCCTGGGGTCAAAATTGTCCCCACTCCAGGGGGTCATAGATTTTCCTTATATGTATATAGTGAAAACTTGAAAATTCTTCTTGTTTGAAGGTACAAGGCTTCAAGTTCAAAGAATATTACAGTTTATGCCATGATTAATATATAAATAAAGCCTTATGTCTTCAGTTGTTGTGTTAATAATAACCAGTACTCGGCGGGGGATATAAATTCAACGAATTTGCTTGTTTCTTACTCCGATCACGTTGTCTTGATGTTCTACGTATTTCCAAGTCATACCAGGGCTTATCTTTTGGTCGAATTGTTACTAAACGCATAGGAATAGTCACTCTTTAGCTAGGTCTAAAAGTAGTGCTGTAAAAGATTCACATGCCTTATGAACGGAATCATTATATAAAAAAGACCAGTCTGTTGACTGTATAAGGTTATTTAAACGTTGAAAATCTGCACGATTATATTCTCAGGCATACAATATAAAATAAATATCAGTACATTAAATGTAAATGTACATAAACAAAACAATGATAAGATAACATAAGCTAATTCTGATTAGTTAACATAATTAAAAAAGGACTAGTTACTACAAAATTATGCATTCAACAAAGGCATGTGTGACAAGCTACAGTAATTTCCTAATGAGTAAATTATGTCAGTTATCACAAACTTGACAAAGCCACATACACCAAACGCATTGAAATCGAAATGAATTGTTTGTTTTTCAATCCCAGCATGTAGATCTACTTATCATATTTATAACAATAAAACTCGGAAATCGGGCACCTGAGTAGAAGCACTGACGCACCTTCTGTAAGCAAGATATGTAGCTTCCTAGAATCTGATAAACTATCCACAATCATGCATGTGAACTTTTTTTGATGATCACGTAGAAGATTTTTCTTAAAAAAGAGGGAGATTTTAGAATTTGCAATAAACAAAGAAGAAAGTCCTTTGAAAAAATCCTGCAGAAAGTGGGAGTCTCCCACTTAAAGTGGGAGAGTTCACATGTATGCACAATAGTATTGAGTGCCCTGACTATATTGCTTTATAACAATTACATTTAGGCCAGTCTGGCTTGGGTTTGTAAGTAGTGCTAAATCGTTTAACTGAACATGTGTTGTTAGAAGCAGTAGAATGAAATATACTACAAAAGCAATTTGATTATTCCATAAAAAATATAGTTTTACCTTTGTTATGTAATTTCAGGATCTATAATGATTCAATGGTAAATTAAATATCCGTCACCAGGGATTGTAAAATTAATCCAGTTTCTGTTCAAAGAAAAAATAAATGATTAACATGATAAAGAATTTCAAATTTAATGAAGCAAACATCCAGTTGAAACATAATGATGGGTATTACTTTTCTCTGATGGCCGCTGTGTTGTCCAGTATTTAATGTTTAGATTTGAACATTATTTACAGTGTCCAGTTTTTACCGTCCTGATGTACCGTTTCAATGTCTTGACGGCAGTAAGCAGATCCCGTTTGAGTATGTGAATGATGATTACTGTGACTGTCCAGACGGCACCGATGAACCAGGTAGGTTGTGTTGCTTTAGTCTTCAAATATCTTGGCTTTTTAGCTCACCTTGCACAAAGTGCAGGTGAGCTTTTAGGATGGCCAACCAAATGGCGTCCGTCGTCTGTCGTCCGTCCACATTTTAAATATTCTAAGGACATCTTCTATGATACCGCAAGGCCAATGTTAATGAAACTTGGCAGGAATACTCTTTGTATGAAGCTCTATCAAGATTGTTCAAAGAATTCCATTTCATGCAGAACTCTGGTTGCCATGGCAACCGAAAGAAAAATCTTTAAATATCTTCTTTTAAAGAACCATAAGAGCTAGAGCTTAGATATTTGGCATGAAACATCTTCTTATGAGTGTCTACCAAGTTTGTTCAAATAAAAGCCCTAGGGTCAAAATTGGCCCCGCCCCAGGGGGTCATTGATTTTCCCTATATGCATATAGTAAAAACTTAAAAATCTTCTTTTAAAGAACCCAAAGAGCTAGAGCTAAGATATTTGGCATGAAACATCTTCTAGTGAGTGTCTACCAAGTTTGTTCAAATAAAAGCCCTGGGGTCAAAATTGGCCCCGGCACGGGGGTCATTGATTTTCCCTATATGCATATAGTAAAAACTTAAAAAATCTTCTTTTAAAGAACTGTAAAAGCTAGAGCTTAGATATTTGGCATGAAACATCATCTAGTGAATGTCTACCAAGTTTGTTCAAATAAAAGCCCTGGGGTCAAAATTGGTCCCGCCCCAGGGGGTCATTGATTTTCCCTATATGCATATAGTAAAAACTTAAAAAATCTTCTTTTAAAGAACCCAAAGAGCTAGAGCTAAGATATTTAGCATGAAACATCTTCTAATGAGTGTCTACCAAGTTTGTTCAAATAAAAGCCCTGGGGTCAAAATTGGCCCCGGCACGGGGGGTCATTGATTTTCCCTATATGCATATAGTAAAAACTTAAAAAATCTTCTTTTAAAGAACTGTAAAAGCTAGAGCTTAGATATTTGGCATGAAACATCATCTAGTGAATGTCTACCAAGTTTGTTCAAATAAAAGCCCTGGGGTCAAAATTGGTCCCGCCCCAGGGGGTCATTGATTTTCCCTATATGCATATAGTAAAAACTTAAAAAATCTTCTTTTAAAGAACCCAAAGAGCTAGAGATAAGATATTTAGCATGAAACATCTTCTAATGAGTGTCTACCAAGTTTGTTCAAATAAAAGCCCTGAGGTCAAAATTGGCCCTGCCCCAGGGGGTCATAGATTTTCCCTATATGCATATAGTAAAAACTTAAAAAATCTTCTTTTAAAGAACCCAAAGAGCTAGAGCTAAGATATTTGACATGAAATATCTTCTAGTGAGTGTCTACCAAGTTTGTTCAAATAAAAGCCCTGGGGTCAAAATTGGCCCCGCCCCAGGGGGTCATTGATTTTCCCTATATGCATATAGTAAAAACTTAAAAAATCTTCTTTTAAAGAACCATAAGAGCTAGAGCTTAGATATTTGGCATGAAACATCTTCTAGTGAATGTCTACCAAGTTTGTTCAAATAAAAGCCCTGCGGTCAAAATTGGCCCCGTCCCAGGGGGTCATAGATTTTCCCTATATGCATATAGTAAAAACTTAAAAAATCTTCTTTTAAAGAACCCAAAGAGCTAGAGCTAAGATATTTAGCATGAAACATCTTCTAATGAGTGTCTACCAAGTTTGTTCAAATAAAAGCCCTGGGGTCAAAATTGGCCCAGCCCCAGGGGGTCATTGATTTTCCCTATATGCATATAGTAAAAACTTAAAAAATCTTCTTTTAAAGAACTCAAAGAGCTAGAGCTAAGATATTTAGCATGAAACATGTTCTAATGGGTGTCTACCAAGTATGTTCAAATAAAAGCCCTGGGGTCAAAACTGGCCTGCCCCGGGGGTCATTGATTTTCCTTATATGTGTATAGCAAAAACTTAAAAATCTTCTTTGAAAAAACCCAAATAGCTTGAGTTTAGATATTATACATGAAACATCTTTAAGTAAATATCTACAAAGTTTGTTCAAATAAAAGCCCGGGGTCAAAACTGGCCCTGCCCCAGGGGTGTCATTGTTTTTTAACTATATGTGTATAGTAAAAACTTAAAAATCTTCTTTTAAAAAAACCCAATGAGCTAGAACTTAGATGTTTAGCATGAAACATCTTCTTATGGGTGTCTACCAAGTCTGTTCAAATAAAAGCCCTTGGGTAAAAATTGACCCGGGGGGGGGGGGGGGCTATATACAGGTGAGCGACCTCAGGGCCATCATGGCCCTCTTGTTTGTTAAGATATCTGATTTTCTCAGATGCTTCAAACTTGTCATTTATAAATTAAACAAATATTAAACCTTTATCACAAGTTTATTGAATTGTTTGCTTTCATAGAGTGTAAATATAAACTGGTTTGTTGAATGTATTCAGATTAAAACATATTATCAGTTGTGTATTGTATAATGCTGTAATACGATATGAAGTATTGTTAGTTAACTTAGTTTTATAATGTTTGATCCATATAACATGTATAAATGTAGAAAAAAGTAACCTGGTAGCTTCATAGGCAATAAAGAGAAATGTACATTTAGATTGGTTTAACCAAAAATTGTGCCCACATTATATGGTGCCCATCCTAAATTTTAGTGAAATCTTCATAGTAATGACAGCAATAAAAATTCATATCGTCATGGAAACATGATTTCAGGTACATCAGCATGTCCTGTTGGAAAATTTCATTGTACTAATGCTGGATACAAGCCACTAAATGTTCTATCTTCAAGAGTCAATGATGGTATTTGTGGTAAGTTACTTCATTTAAATGTTTGATTTTTAATTTAGTTTTGCAATATGAAGAATAGTGGGACTGTTTTTAGTCCTAGTATCGGTCATAGAGAAACTCTGCCTTTAGGTTTTAAGACTCGAAACTCTAGCATGAAGAATTATTATAATGTTATAGTGACTAGATTTGGCATTAGATTTTGTTTAACAAATATTTGGTTGAACCAATAAAACATTACAAATAAAGTGACTTGATGATTATTTAAATATTGATTTGTGATCATATTTTTTTTAAGAATGAGTGCATGTACATGTACTTTCTTCAGGGTATTTTACTCAGGCCTGATACTTTGTAAAATGTGTTGTTTGTATTAGTCAGAGTGTAACATTTTGTGTGTGTTTATATAGATTGTTGTGATGGCACTGATGAGTGGGACGGTAGCATTGATTGTGTCAACAACTGCAAGTATGATGGTCTTGCTTACATTCCTAGTTATTACATTGACAGTGACTAGCACATGCCAACAGTATAGAACTATGACAGTCTGCACATCCAAGGTGTCTGACCTGGCTTTATACTGTTGGCTATTCAGTTTGATAATATCTCTAAAACTAGAATTGTAAGTTCCAAATTCAAAGGGGAACACATTTTATTACCATACTCAAATTCATCAGCAGAACATTTAGTGATTAGATTGTTTGAAAGAAATATAATTATCTAAGATATGATAAGTGTTTATCTCCTAGATAATACAATGTTTGTATTCAGTACTGCTTTGAAATTTAAAACAATATCTTGTTGTTCATAAAAAACAACTTTGAAATTTTGAACAATATCTTGTAACTCATAAATAGAATATATTAAAATGTATGAGAACATTTGTTGTTCCAGATTAGTGAATGTGTTTGAATGTTGTTTTGTAGAGAGTTAGGTAAAAAGATGCGAGAAGAGGCTGACAGAGTTAGGCAATTACAGGAAGAGGGATTCAAGTTAAAGTTGAAATTTATTGAGGAGGGAAAACAAACCAGGGAACAGAAAAAGGTAAGATTGAAATGAAGTCTATATTTTTTCAACTTTAACTCTATGTTAATTAAGTTGTTAAATACAGGATTTTTCAAATATCTAACTTGGCCTTGTATGAAAAAATAAATTATCCAAACCTGTGATAATGGCCATATGCTTAACACCTCTCCTTTTTGTAAAGTTTTTGAGAAATGCATTGTATTTTTGGATTGCCCCTGGTGGATGGGTGGATTGGCCTGGGGTGTGTCCAGTTTTGTCTGGAGCAGTTCTTCAAAATGCATGGACAGATTCTAGTATTACTTGATACAAATGTTCACCACCATGAAAGGTAACTGCACACATGAACCAAGTCTGTAGTTCAAAGGTCAAGGTGACACAGATCTCATATAAAAATACTTAAGTAAAGCAAAACTTTTACATGCATTTAATTGTTAAAAAAAACATGGCTCAAATTTTCACCATTTTGCAGCAGTGTAGCATGCAAATTCAGGTCATTGCTGTTAATGTATAGGTCAAACATAGATGTCAATGGTAAGAGAAAAATATGAAAATGTGGGCAATTTCAATACAACAAGGTCCCTGAGTCACATGCAGAGGTCCAAGTTCAGATAAAATCAAAAATGAAAATGTGGGAATGAACATTGTGCCTTAGAAACGAACAACTTTTTACTTCTTTAGAAAGGGCAAAACATGACCTTTACAACATTTAAATAATGGCTTTAGATTGTGTTTAGATGCTTGTTACAGAAGAAGTAGTGGTAAATTTGAATTTATTTGTCATAAACATAGCAAAGTGTAAACAAAGTAGTATTTTGACCTCCATACAATATACTAAATCACTGTATCTAGACTTTCTCCCAAAAAGCGAAAGAAGAAAAAGTAAGGTGATGTAATTGGCAAATGAGTATCTTTTCAGAAACTATAAAAGTACACCAGAAATAAAAGAACTTTTAAGAAATGAAAATAAAAACATTTCTGGGGCATAATGGGCCTTTAAGGGATTATAATGTAAATGTTCTAAATCATGAGACTGAGAATTTGGTTTATACAGAATTTATTTTAGTTCGATTGTGTAAGAAGCTATAAGCTTATAGACACACATTAGAAGTTGTTCCTGGAACCAACCAGTACTGAGCAATGAATGTAAAGTTTCTTGCTCAAGGAAACGTTAACTTACCCCTGATTGGGTTTGAACCAATGCAGCTAGTGATCATTAGATTACTAGTCCAACACGTTAACCACTCGGCCATGCCGCAGACTGAGAATTTGTGCCGGGTGTATTTTGTGGCATTGACACTCTTGTTATCCCTCATGCAAAGGTAGCCCCAGGAAGCTAACTTCTAGCCTTCTTCACAATTGAAAGTTTTTTTTCTTTAAGTTTTATACATATTGTTGTGTCTTGCAACATAATCATAGCTAGAGGCAAAGACATTCAAGTTATTTTTTTTAAATTTTGTGAAATTTATAAGAATATTTGTAGTGTTTGAGAGAGGCTGTAGCATTACATTTTGTTAGAGATGCTTTTTCTGTTGTCAAATTCTTAAACACTTAAAAACCTACCGGTACATGAAAATGCAGAAACTTGTAAACAAGATGATTAACTCATGAAATGAATAGAAATGTATGTATATGTATTTTTTTGTTTATAGGCAGACCTTGAATTGTTAGAGAAGAGCAAGTTGGAATTAGAAACAGTTAAGGCTGAGTTTGAAGGTATATACATTACATTAAAATTCATAGCTAAATATGAATATGAACTATATTATTGACTTAACATATCTAAGATTTAAACATTTATTAGCTCACCTGTCACAAAGTGACAGGGTGAGCTTTTGTGATCGCTTTTCGTCCGGCGTCCGTCCGTCCGGCGTCCGTAAACTTTTACTTTAAATGACATCTCCTCATAAACCACTAAGCCAATTTCATCCAAACTTCACAGGAATGTTCCTTTGGTGGTCACCTTTAAAAATTGTTCAAAGAATTTAATTCCATGCAGAACTCTGGTTGCCATGGCAACCGAAAGAAAAAACTTTAAATATCTTCTTTTAAAAAACCCAAAGAGCTAGAGCTTAGATATTTGGCATGAAACATCTTCTAGTAAGTGCAGGCTGTCAACCAATTCCTATATTCCTATAAAACTCCTATATTTTGGGTCGGAATCCTATATTTTAAAAAGCCTCCTATTTTTCCTATATTCTCCTATATTTTGAATATTTTTCCTATATTTTTTAAAAAATATATTGCCGAGGAATTCAAAGAGATTTAAATTTTGGTACTGCTTTTGGTCTTTTCTATTTTACAGGTATGATAATGTCTATGCTTGCATCAGCATCACATTATTATGCTCAAGGCTGCTGTACTCCACATAGCAATCTGCATGGTCACCATGAAAAGCAGTGCATCAGTATGTCAACTTTATTTCAGGTGACCATTCAGATGATGGTCTTGCATTGCTGTAACTTTCTGTCGGGATGCTGATGCTGTGGTTCAAAGCTAATGCAGGCTGTCCGCTCTGTCCCTAAAATTCCTAACAAAATCTTAATTTTTTCAGTTTGGCTAAAATTCCTAAAAAAGTGAAAATTCAAAGGGAATTCCTAGGGATGCCCTATTTTTTCACTGAAATTCCTCATTTTTTATCTTTTGTTATAAACATACTTATAACTCGTAACCCTGTCAAAGTAATCACGGACATAACTAAGTCGACCATGTTTTGAACATGATCAAAAATGATTTGGCCATGATTTGCCAACTCAAAATTGATGACATTGAAATGGTTTCGTTTTAACTAAAAGTTACTTTGACTATGTCAGTAACATTGCTATTTCATAATCAAAGCAGTTGTTGATAATCATGTTGACAGCAAAAATACTACCATATTATGGTCCTGAAACTCAAAATCATAACCATAAGAGTCCACTTATTCTGGAATATTTTTGACACTCTTTTGCCAAAACTCCAGATATCTTGAATTTTATGTTTTCATTTTATCCAAATTTCTGAAGTGGTCCATTTATTAATCATATCATATTTTAAAAAAGTGATCATTATGAAGCTGTTGGTAACACAATCTAAATCAAAAAACATGTATTAAATTTCGTTGTCAAAAATCTTAATGTACAATTTGTTTTTACTTCACAACTCTTTTATTTAATCTGCATTGAATCGAAACAACATTGTAAAGTATGAATGGGTTTTTAACGTTACAGACCTTTTGAAAAACAATTTTCTTTCCCTCATATTATTTATCCTTTTTCCGATGGTCTTTGTAGGAAAGGAAAATTGGTTATTTTGCCAACAAAGTTTTTAATTTCATTTCAATTCTTGTTCTTTGGGATTCAAATGGTTGCCCAATTTAGGAAAAAATGCCAGAGACTTTCATAATTAATCACACTAAAAATTTTTGGCAGGTTCAATAAATAAGGATCTGCTCATTTCCAGTTACCATTGTAACACACATTTTGCAATTATGTGATTCTAGGAGAAACTGACAAATTGAATTTGGTCAGTGTGATGAACTTTTTTGATGTGCAAATTCTTTGTGTTTGATGTTTATAGATGACTTCCCCATTGTGATTCAAATGGACTGTAGGATCTACTAAGGCAAATGCCTTTTTTCCTTTGTCTACTTGTACAAAAAATTTTTCATTTGCTGTCATATCCCCCAAGCTGGCATTTGTTGCAAGAATTTCACTGTATAAGAATTCCTTTTAGACACTTTGGTTTTTATAACATTCCGAAAAACATAGGTAAAACATGTTCTTTTTGGGACATGTTCAGCCAGTTTAAAAAATTATGGTTTGGGCACATTTAATTTGGGACTAAGACCATTTATGCAGGGGGGGGGGGGGGGGGGGGGGCCATAGTTTGACCAGTGGGAGTCCACATGGTATCACCTTTTGCTCTAACTTAAATTAGAAAATTATTTGTGAGGTTACTTTGTTGACAAATATGTTGAGTTTATTTAGTTTTTTTAAAATTAAACAAATTTTAGCCCATAAATTTCTATTAATTTTACCCCTCTTCCCTTAATTTTAGCCCTTAAAAAATTTTTCTGAAAATTTTCCCTAAAAATTTCCCCCAATTTTTTTATGTACGGATAGGTGCTGGTGACAGCCCCTGCTAAATGGTGTCCTTCAATCTTATTACGGGTAGAATTTTATTGTAGAAACAGCATGATTGTGTAAAAGTAAGAATAATTTTTAATTTATAATAATGCCATTCACTGTTAAATTTTAAAACAATTTAAGTGAACAACTTCCTATTTTTTTTCCTCAAAATGGTTTCCAAAAAAATCCTTATTATTTTCCTGCAAAAATATTCCTAGTATATCCTCCCTTTATTTTTGATAAAGACCCTGGTTGACCAAAGCCTGTCTAAGTGGTTCTACCAAGTTTGGTTCTAAATAAAAGCCTTGGGCGTTTCAAAATTGGCCCCGCCCCGGGGGTCATTGATTTTCCCTTATATGCATTGTAGTTTAAAAATTAAAAAAAATCTTCTTTTAAAGAACCCCATGGAGGAGCTTCTACCGCCTTAAAATTATTTATCATGAAAATCTTTCTTAAATAAAGGTTAAACCAAGTTTTGCTCAAAAAAAAAAAGCCCTGGGGTCAAAATTGGCCCCCGGCCCCAGGGGGTCATTGGATTTTTCCCTTTAATATTGCTATTAGTTAAAAACTTAAAAAGTCTTCCCTTTTAAGAAACCCATAGAGCTAGAGCTAAGATATTTAGCATGAAAATTTCTAATAAGTGAGCCGGCTTACCGTTTGTTCCTCTCAAAAAAAAAAGCCCTGGAGGGTCAAAATTGGCCCGCCCCGGGGGGTCATTGATTTTCCCTATGCATATAGTAAAAACTTTTAAAAAATTTCTTCTTTTAAACAACCCAAAGATTTAAAGCATTGAAACCCCCATGTTCTAATGGATGTCTTACAAAGTTTGTTCAAATTTAAAAGCCCTTAGGTCAAAATTTTGGCCCCACCCCAGGGGGTTGATTGATTTTCCCTATTGCATATAGTAAAAAACTTTAAAAAATCTTTTTTTTAAAGAACCACTAGAGCTAGAGCTAAGATATTTAGCATGAAACATCTTCTAATAAGTGTCTACCAAGTTTGTTCAAATAAAAGCCCTGGGGTCAAAATTGGCCCCGCCCCAGGGGGTCATTGATTTTTCCCTATATGCATATAGTAAAAACTTAAAAAATCTTTTTTTTTAAAGAACCCAAAGAGCTAGAGCTATGATATTTTAGCATGAAAAATGTGCTAATGGGGTGTCTACAAAGTTTTGTTCAAATAAAAGCCCTGGGGTCAAAATTGGCCCGCCCCGGGGGTCATTGATTTTTCCTATATGTGTATAGCAAAAACTTAAAAAAAATCTTTCTTTGAAAAAACACCAAATAGCTAGAGTTTAGATTTTAATCATGAAACATCTTCTAGTGAGTGTCTACAAAGTTTGTTCAAATAAAAGCCCTGGGTGGTCAAAATTGGCCCGGCCCTGGGGGTCATTGATTTTCCTTATATGTGTAAAAAAAAAAACTTAAAAATCTTCTTTGAAAAAACCCAAATAGCTAGAGTTTAGATATTAAGCATGAAACATCTTTCTAATAAGTGTCTACAAAGTTTGTTCAAATAACAGCCCTGGGGCTAAAACTTGCCCCGCCCCAGAGGTGTCATTGTTTTTTAACTATATGTGTATAGTAAAAAACTTAAAAAAAACTTCTTTTAAAAAAACCAATAAGCTACAGGTTAGATTGTAGGAAACATCTTTATGTGGGTGTCTACCAAGTTTGTTCAAATAAAGCCCTTGGGTTAAAATTGCCAAAGGGGGGGGAGGTCATTGTTTTTCATTATATGTGCGTAGTAAAAACTTAACATCATGAAACATCTTCTAATGAGTGTCTTCCAAGTTTGTTAAAATAAAAGCCCTGGGGTTTAAATTAGCCCCGCTCCGGGGGCCTAAATACAGGTGAGCGACCTCAGGGACATCATGGCCCTCTTGTTAAAATTACATTTAAAAGTGTTAGTTATGTGCACAAAACATTAGCTCAAATGAATTGGGATGTCAAGGATTGGTCATGCCTAAATTAAACACCAAGGAACATATAAGGTTCACCTCCACCAACATATGCTGGTGTTAGAGTTGTTTTTAGCTTTTATAGGGAGGGCTATTGTATGGGGGCATCGGTACTGGCACCAAACTTCGGTTCAGTTTTTGCATGCAAATTGGTATCTCTAAAACAACTGAAGGTAAGGGGCAGAAACTTCACTCAATTTAAGAGCATAAGTAGAGGTCACATTCCAAGGTCTATAACTCTTAAATGGATTTTGACAGAATTATGACTCTTTTTGAATTTAGAAAATTCTACATTATTCAGGCTTTTGTTTTACTATCAAGCACATACCCCAGCATGCTGTCCAATGGACAGCTCATGTTTTATACATTATTAGCATTGTCCATTCATAAGTGTTGGTATTTTATTATATGTAAAAAAAAAACACCTATATTTGTGCTCAAGATTTTTTTTATAAATTATGTACTTTTAAAAATAACTATAATAAATGGGATCTTTCCTGGCGGATGGCATCCATTTTTGTCTGGAGACTTTGAGAATATCTTCTACATTTATGGAGGGATTGAAAGTGCAGTATATATAAATAATGTACAATAAATAAAAAAAACCAAAAAAGACATAATTAAGGTCCTTTTTACCAAGGTCAGATATCAAAAAATGTAAATATAGATCATTTAGTCATCATGAATTGTTGGATTATAATGTAAATATTGACTGGAATGAGGCTGAGCATTTGTGATGATTTATTTTGTGACTAATTGGCATGCTTGTTCAAGATTATGTAGATGTATGTAATGAATGTTAAGGTTAATGGTAAGGATGCTTAAGCTTAACTCTTTACTTTCTGTGGTGAGTACAAGTTGTTCTTAATCATAGTAAACTGTGCTTCAGCATTTGTGTATACACTATACACTAGTGTATACATTTATGTATACAATAGTAAGTGATAAGTTATGACAATAAAGTAATGGCAATGTAACATGTATTATAAAGTACAGTTTTATTTTCAGCAAAGAAGAATGATGCTGAGGCACCAGAGAAGGAAGCAAAGGACAAACATGAAGCTGCCTGGAATGGTAGGAATCCTCTTTCTACCATAGTTACCTCTCATAAACCTTTAGAACATTTCACTGCTGTGATTAAAAATAAAACTATATCTTACATTGCTTATCTATATGTCAATTTTAGAATATATATTCAATATATTCTGAGAGGCAGTCACATGAAATATTTGATTTATTGAGATAGATGTTTGAATATTTTTACAGAGGAGCTAGAGAGAAGAAATGCAGAGAAAGAGAAGTTGAGAGCAGAGATTGCTTTTGCTGAGTTGGATGCTAATAACGACAACAAGTAAAGACATATTATATCTCCAGCTGTTGTTATATAGGCACATTATAAAATGACGAGTTATAATCAACAGTAAAATTGTATATTTTCCACAATCCTATGATCTTTTTTCGTAAAAGTTGTAACATAGCATGTCTGTTATTTAACAGAATGGTTTTAAATGTTGGCAATGAGTTCATGCCTGTTCCATTCTTTTTAAGGAAATATACTTCAATTTTCTTTCATACATACATTTTGGAAGCATTGGTTTTTGAAATTGAAACAATAATTATTGTTATAAAATTATAGCTTTATACACTTTAATGTTAATATCGACTGTGCCATACATGGTCTATTTGTTAATTTGTACCAGTTTTATGACTTGAGATTGCAGAATTAAGAATATGGTTGCATTTATTATTACTGTTTGATAAAATTGCTCTTTGAAGTCATGAAATACACAGAGGAAACTGTTTTTTTTTAGGATATCTCTATCTGAGATAAAAGGTCTGTCAATGTTTGATGTGGATTCTAATGGTGAAGTGAGTGATGATGAAGCTAAGGTAAAATACTTATGTTTTTGTTGAATTATAAACAGATAACTCAATACTTATACATTATGTTTGCTAAGATATGTATTTTCTGCCCTGCCATAGTATGCCAGAATTCAAAATCTATAATTGCTTGATATTTTGTGTTTTAAACTATTATGTCAAAATTGTGAAATGGTATGCAACATGATTTGAATTGAAAAAAAAAGTGAATAAGAAGTGTATGCATTGCTGACTCAAGTTTTCTCCGTTGTCTTATTAGCTCACCAGAGCCGAAGGCTCGGGGTGAGCTATTAGTATCAAAGGGGGATGCTGCGGCGTCCGTCGTCATGCGTCAACAATCGTCTTCTTCTCTGAAACTACTAAGCAGATTTACTTCAAATTTGGTCTGTAGCATCCTTGTGACAGTCACACTTGAATTTGCTCATGTCATTCCAATTGGCCCCTTTTAGGGGTCAGCAGTGCTAAAAATAGAAAAAACCTTTAAACATCTTTATCTACAGAACTAATGGATGGATAATCACCAAACTTTGTCTGTAGCATTCTTGGGTAGTCTTTTATCAAGTTTGCTCATATTAATTTGATTGGCCCCTTTTAGGGGTCTCTAGGGCTAAAAATAGAAAAACCATTAAACATCTTCTACAGAACTAATGGATGGATGATCACCAAACTTTGTCTGTAGCATTCTTTGGAAGTCCTTTATCAAGTTTGCTCATTTGATTGGCCCCTTTTAGGGGCTGCTAAAGCTAAAAATAAAAATACTGTTAAATGTCTATTTCTAGAGAACTAATTGATGGATGATCACAAAACTTTGTCTGTAGCATTCTTGGGTAGTCTTTTAACAAGTTTGCAAATATTATTTTGATTGGCCCCTTTTAGGGGTCTCTAGGGCTAAAAATAGAAAAACCTTTAAACATCTTCTCCTACAGAACTAATTGATGGATGATCACCAAACTTTGTCGGTAGCATTCTCTTGTAGTGTTTTATCAAGTTTGCTCATATTAATTTGATTGGCTTCTTTTAGGGGCCACTAAAGTTAGAAATAGAAATACCGTTTAATGTCTTTTTCTAGAGAACAAATTGATGGATGATCATCAAACTTTGTCTGTAGCATTCTTAGGTAGTTCTTTATCAAGTTTGCTAATATTATTTTGATTGGCCCCTTTTAGGGGCCGCAAAAGCTTAAAATAGAAATACCTTTAAATGTCTATATCTACAGAACTAATGGATGGATGATCACCAAACTTTGTCTGTAGCATTGTTGGGTAGTCTTTTATCAAGTTTGATCATATTATTTTGATTGGCCCCTTATAGGGGCCGCTAAAATTAAAAATAGATATACGTTTAAATGTCTATTGCTACAGAACTAATTGATGGTTGATCACCAAACTTTGTCTGTAGCATCCTTGGGTAGTCTTTTATCAAGTTTGCTCATGTTAATTTGATTGGCCCCTTTTAGGGGCTGCTAAAATTAAAAATAGAAATACATTTAAACATCTTCTCCTACAGAACTAATAAATGGATGATCACCAAACTTTGTCTGTAGCATTTTTGGGTAATCTTTTATCAAATTTGCTCTCATTAATTTGATTGGCCCCTTTTATGGGCCACTAAAGCTAAAAATAGAAAAACCTTTAAACATCTTCTTCAGAACCAATTGATGGATGATCACCAAACTTTGTCTGTAGCATTCTTGGGTACTCTTTTATCAAGTTTGCTTATATTAATTTGATTAGCCCCTTTTAGGGGCCACTAAAGCTAAAATAGAAAAAACCTTCGAACATCATTTCCTACTGAAATAATTGATGGATGATCACCAAACTTTGTAGCATTCTTAGGTAGTCTTTTATCAAGTTTGCTCATATTAATTTGATTAGCCTCGTTCAAGCTAAAGCTTAAATGCCCCATGTCATGGCATTTCTTCAAATTATGTTTTAAACATATTCTATGCTCAAATTTAATATTAGAATATATTGACATTCCAACACTGAAAAGCAGTTGTTTCTGGTGAGCGACTCAGGGCCATCATGGCCCTCTTGTAAGATTACTTAGGTTGACAAGTCATAAAATTAGATATATTATTCATGTTAGGAACACCTAGAAGGTGAGGAAGAAGTGGACCTAGATCACTTTGTATTAAAAGTTTGGCCTAATATCAAATCTATCTATAAATCTCCTGGTAGTGAAGAGCCAGCAAAGGGAGACAACCAGGAAGTTGCTACAGAAGCTCCAGAGGTATATCTTTTAATCATTAAGTTTAGCTCAGTATTTAAAGAAAAAAAAAGTTACCTAATTCACCCAGAATCCACACTTATGTTGGACTTCAATCTTAATATATGCCTTTGAAGTCATAATGGAAGGTCAAGGACTAACACAAATAACTGGAGCATGAACTTTTACTGATATTTTGTTCTTAAAAATTTTCTGGTTAAGGTTGTGCATGCAGTTCTATCAGAACGACCTGAAAGATTATCACTTTTTAATATACATGTTGTCTTTGTCGAAATATTAGGTCACTGGCCATGGACTTTAAGTAATCTGTCTCTGCCATTTGTCTGAAATTGCCAGCAAAATTAAAAGATTTCAATTTATAATATTATACCAATATTTTGTTTGTCTGTTGTTTTAAAATATAGGATCTTAATAAAAAATAAAGTTTAGATATACCAACAGAATATATTCACAAATAACTAGAGAGTATTACTTATCAATCAGTAATTATCAGGAATAAGTTTGCTGACCTGATATTGAATGGTATATAATATATAACAGTAGATGCCATCTTGTACACAAATATATAAATAAAATAATAGCTGTTTATTTGTACAATCTGAGGTGTTACCACCACCATTGCGACGAGGATTTCCTCGACATAAAAACCCGGCTATTGAACGACAGCGACAGTTGTATGCTCAGCGGGTACATCTTATATTGTGTTGTGTCTTTTTGTCCTCATAACTTATTCGTTCTTTATATTAACTTTACATTTATGTTGTATAGATTTATATATTGATTTTCTTCCGAGATTTGTTAAAATTAAATGTAAAACAGGATATATAAAACATAGATCATGTGATAGCTTCAAAGCTGTGATGTACTCTATGGATGTAAAGATTTTAATTTCTTGTTTTGTAGAATGACAGCAATACAGCAATTTTTTCTTGCATGTTAAAAAACTCATTATATAAAAATTTTGATACAGTAGTTTCTTGTAGCTCTTGTTATTTATATCTCCTTTCTTGTTATTTATATCTCTTTTTTAGCTCACCTGAGCTTGCTCAGGGTGAGCTATTAGGATCAGTGAATGTCCGTCGTCCGTCGTACGTCCACAATTGCTTGTGAACACACTAGTGGTCACACTTATGACTCAATCATCATCAAACTTTGTCAGGATGCTTGTTTAGTCAATTGCTCGGATGAGTTCGAAACTGGGTCATTTCGGATGGAAAACTAGGTCAAAGGAGCTAAAAATAGAAAAACCTTGTGAACACTCTAGTGGTCACATTTTTGACCCAATCATCATCAAACTTTGTCAGAATGCTTGTCTAGTCGATGCTTGGATAAGTTTGAACATGATTTATCTTGGATGGAAAACTAGGTCACAGGAGCTAAAAATAGAAAAACCTTGTGAACACTCTAGTGTCACATTTTTGACTCAATTATCATCAAACTTGGTCAGGATGCTTGTCTAGGTAATTGCTCGAATGTCAAGCTCGAATATGGGTCACCTGGGGTCAAAAACTAGGTCACACTGCTCAAATATGGATAATCCTTGTTAACACTAGTGGTCACATTTTTGACACACCTGTCATGAAACTTGGTCAGAACGCTAGTCTAGGTAATTGTTCGGATGAGTTTGACGGGTCAGGTGAGCGATCTAGGGCCATCTTGGCCCTCTTGTCTTTGTTTACCTATGATTGTAAATATTTTGATTATATTGGATTATTATGTTCAGTTTAGATGTGTTTCCTTTTTGTAAACTTCTTCATTTCCATGATTTATATTGTCTTCCTTATTTTTATACCCCCGCACAACGAAGTTGTAAGGGGGGTATACTGGAATCAGCTTGTCCGTCCGGGCGTCTGGCCGTCCGTCGGTTTTTCCTTGTCCGCCCAATAACTTAAGATTCCTTTGACCCACAGTCTTCATATTTGGCATGGAGGTTAGTCATGATGAGTAGATGACCCCTATTGATTTTGAGGTCACTGGGTCAAAGGTCAAGGTCACAGGGGCCTTGACTAAAAAAAGCTTGTCCGCCCAATAACTTAAGATTCCTTTGACCCACAGTCTTCATATTTGGCATGGAGGTTAGTCATGATGAGTAGATGACCCCTATTGATTTTGAGGTCACTGGGTCAAAGGTCAAGGTCACAGGGGCCTTGACTGAAAAAAGCTTGTCCGCCCAATAACTTAAGATTCCTTTGACCCACAGTCTTCATATTTGGCATGGAGGTTAGTCATGATGAGTAGATGACCCCTATTGATTTTGAGATCACTGGGTCAAAGGTCAAGGTCACAGGGGCCTTGATTGAAAAAAGCTTGTCCGCCCAATAACTTAAGATTCCTTTGACCCACAGTCTTCAGATTTGGCATAGAGATTAATCACAATGAGTAGATGACTCCTATTGATTTTGAGGTCACTGGGCCAAAGGTCAAGGTCACAGGGGTCTTGATTGAAAAAAAGCCTTTCTGCCCAATAACTTTAGATTCCTTTGACTCACTGCCTTCATATTTGGCATGGAGGTTAGTCATGATAAGTAGATGACCCCTATTGATTTTGAGGTCATTTGGTCAAAGGTCAAGGTCACAGGGGCCTGGACTGAAAAAAGCTTGTCTGCCCAATAACTTAAGATTCCTTTGACCCACAGTCTTCATATTTGGCTTAGAGGTTAGTCAGGATGAGTAGATGACCCCTATTGAGTTTGAGGTCACTGAGTCAAAGATTAAGGTTACAGGGGCCTTGACTATGTAAAGCTTGTCCGCCCAATAACTTAAGATACCTTTCACCCACAGTCTTCATAGTTGGCATGGAGGTAAGTCATGATAAGTAGATGACCCCTATTGAGTTTGAGGTCACTTGGTCAAAGGTTAAGATCACAGGGGCCTTGACTATGTAAAGCTTGTCCGCTCAATAACTTAAGATACCTTTCACTATCTTCATATTTGGCATGGAGGTAAGTCATAATGAGTAGATGACCCTTATTGATTTTGAGGTCCTTTGGTCAAAGAGCTTGTCTGCTCAATTGCTTAACAATGCTTTGGTCAGTAGTCTTCATATTTGGTATTGTGGTTGGTTATGACTAGTAGATGACCCCTATTGATTTTTAGGTGACTGTGTCAAAGGTCAAGGTCACAGGGGCTTTTACTACAATAAGTTTATCCGCTCAAATGCTTTAGATTGCCTGTCTAAAGTGTTATTGATTTTGACATTTTCACATTTGAAGCATATAATTATGTTCTCATATATTCATCATAAAAACCCCCAGACAAAGCTGCATGAATGGGGGTATTCAAGTCATGCAGTGGCAGTTTCAGTTTTGAGGTCAAAGGAAGGTCACTTTGTTTGCCACAAAAACATGTTGAATACATAATTATGCAATGCACTGGCTTACTACCCTTAGACTTGGCAGGGAGGTTGTCCTTGAGCTTTAATTGACCACTGTTGATTCTGACAAAGTGGTATGTGGGGGTATTCAGGCCATGACAGTGGCAGCTCTAGTTTCTTCAGATCTTTGTAAATTTCCAATGAAATTAAAGTAGGAAAGTGGTTAACAACTAATTAAACACATTTTAAGGGCATTGTATGGCAATTTCTTAGATGTCTTTTGTATGAGTATTTATACTTCCGATTCACCTGTACCCTTTAGTGGGGTTTCAGGTAACATAGGTCAAGTTCAAGTCTACTGCAGCTTGAAATAATTTGTTGTTCTTTTCCTCATATAAGAGCAATATATTTACCTCTGTTACATTGATAGCGGGGAACATTCATTGGTGTAACAGATATTGTTATTCAATCATGTGTACAAAGGACAAAGCTGATATGTAATACTTAAGTTTTAGGTTTATAGCATTGATTTATTTTTAGTATTTTAGTTAGAAGAAATTCACCAATGTTCATTTTTCAGATACACATAAATATTTTCTTTCAGACTGGATTACCCGAAACACCAACTCCACAAGACAATGATAGTGATGATGAGGATGATGATGACGACGATGATGATGATGACGATGATGAATACAATGATGAGGAAATTGTAAGTGTAGGCTTTAGTTAGTAAATTTCCATGTCAAGTGTTTACTAACACTGTTTTCCTTGATTAACAAAACAACAACAATAGTTCCAAATACTGAATGCATTTTAAATCTTTAAAATCCAAGGTAATTAAAGATGTTTTGAAACATTTGTTTTAGCTTGACTATTAAAAGAATAGTGGGGCTATCCTAGTCAATGGCATTCTATTTTGGCTCATTTTGAAGCATGCATCTTTAATATGTGTCTGAAATTATTATTCGAGATAACAGTCCAAGGCCCATAACTCTGATGAATTAATTTTGACCCTTTTTGATCTTAGGAAATTCCTGGTTAAAGTTTTGCATGCAAAGTCAATGAAGGCATTGACTTGAAACTAAACTTGAAACTATGTCATGCATTTTGAGCTTAATCTTCCTGTTTGTTTGTTCAAACATTGTACAGGTTCTTGATTGACTATCAAGCAATGAAAAATTGAGCTCTGTAATTTCTAGGGAAAAATTTGCTTTTTTATTAGAAGGATTTGAAAACTATGAATAATATCAACATGAAGCTTGGAATACAAGGTCCAATTGTTAGACAAGGGCCCTTTTCCTGCAATAATTTTAGAAGTTATGTTCCTTTTTAAATTTGAATATCTAAAATAGGTTATTGATAGTTGTTGCCCTTAACAGACAAGTGTTAACACCGCATGCAGTGCTATTGTTATTTATTAGTTTTTATTTACTTATTGCTGTGACTTTGTCAAATTGTTTTAGAAACCAGGGTTAGGTACTGCTCCATCAGGTCAGCCTCACCTCATTGAAAAGGTAGTATATCATTACTGGTGACAAATAAATGTAGTTCTGAAACTTGACACATGTATTCTACCAGTGGTGTTTGAAATTATCTCTATTTGGTATTGAAGTCCTACTTAAATATCCAGCATATATGCATGATGTTTTCATTCTGTTGTAGTTACTTTTTCATGATTACATGTTAGCTAACATAATATCATGCTATGTGATATTGGGTGTCTGTTGCCTTGTGGTTAAGGTTATTGACTTCAATTCAGTTGCCCCTCACTGCTGTGGGTTTGAATCCCGACAGAGACTTTGGATTCTTTCATGTGACGGAGCTATCCAGCTTGCTTATGGAACATCTGTGGTTCTTCTCCAGTGCCCGTTTGTGCCTGATGAAATGTATAGAAGGAAACCTGAGGTCTTCCTCCACCAGTAAAGCTGGAAAGTTGCCATATGACTCATCTTGTGTTGGTGTGACGTAATACCCAAACAAACAACAACAAAAAAACGACTCAAAAAAAAAAAAGGAAAAAAAAAGAAAATATAAACTATGAAAATTTTTCCTCTTAAATTATGTAAATAAGAGATTATATTTTGCATGAATATATAATGTCATGAAAGTATCAAAGATTTCTGAATAATAATTGTGGTAAGTGGGTTGTCATATTCAATAAATTATATATGTATAAAACAGAGTGATTTGTATTTTAAGAATGTGCAATATATTTAGTCATTATCTTGATAGCATCAGCTGTCCACTGTATACTTGGTGTGTGAAGTTATAATGCAGCCTTGTAAGCAAGCTAGCTCATTTTGGTATGGTAATTATACCATTGTGCCCATAATAAAGCACAGTAGATGACATGGGGGGTTACTATGAAGAGTATAGCTAGAAAGATGCTTTATAATCTTATCATTGTCAGTGTGACTGAATATTTGCATTACTTCTGATTTCATAATACATGCATACTTAGTTATAGAGAATACCATGCTAGTGTCTGATATTACAAAATTTATCAGGCTAGCCTTAGAAAAAAGAGCCTTGATCTTCATTCCTCAAGTTTATGCCTTGCACAGTAATGTGCCAAGGGACATATCAATAAGAAATAGACTGGAAGGTTTTTAGTCATATATAAGAGAGACTTAAATGTTTTAATGTCTATTTGATTCAAAGTTTATCAGTTCATTATTTCAAACTAGTAATATTCCATTTTTAGCTCACCTGAGCTTGCTCAGGGTGAGCTATTAGGATCGGTGAATGTCCGTCGTCCCTCGTACGTCCACAATTGCTTGTGAACACTCTAGCGGTCACATTTTTGAACCAATCATCATCAAACATTGTCAGGATGCTTGTTTAGTCAATTGCTTGGATGAGTTCGAACATGGGTCATCTCTGATGAAAAACTAGGTCACAGGAGCTAAAAATAGAAAAACCTTGTGAACACTCTAGTGGTCACATTTTTGACCCAATCATCATCAAACTTGGTCAGGATGCTTCTCTAGTTGATAGCTCAGATGATTCCGAACATGGGTCATCTCGGATGAAAAAGTAGGTCACAGGAGCTAAAAATAGAAAAACCTTGTTAACACTCTAGCGGTCACATTTTTGCATCAATCATCATCAAACTTGGTCAAGATGCTTGTCTAGGTGATAGCTCGGATGAGTTCGAACATGTGTCATCTCTGATGAAAAAGTAGGTCACCGGAGCTAAAAATAGAAAAACCTTGTTAACACTCATCAAACTTGGTCAAGATGCTTGTCTAGGTGAAAGCTCGGATGAGTTCGAACATGGGTCATCTCGGATGAAAAACTAGGTCACAGGAGCTAAAAATAGAAAACCATGTTAACACTCTAGAGGTCACAATTTTGCCTCAATCATCATCAAAGTTGGTCAGGATGCTTGTCTAGGTGATAGCTCGGATGAGTTCGAACATGGGTCATCTCGGATGAAAAAGTAGGTCACCCGAGCTAAAAATAGAAAAACCTTGTTAACACTCTAGCGGTCACATTTTTGCATCAATCATCATCAAACTTGATCAAGATGCTTGTCTTGGTGATTGCTCAGATGAGTTCGAACATGGGTCATCTCGATAAAAAACTAGGTCTCAGGAGCTAAAAATAGAAAAACCTTGTTAACACTCTAGTGGTCACAATTTTGACTCAATTGTTATCAAACTTCGTCAGGAAACTTGTCTAGGTCATTGCTGGGAATAAATTGAACATGGGTCATCTCAGATGAAAAAGTAGGTCACCGGAGCTAAAAATAGAAAAATCTTGTTAACACTCTAGTGGCTACTGTTGTGATCCAAATATTCTGTTAATTGGTCTGAAAGTTTGTTTTGATGATTTCTAAGTCAAGTTCGAACATGGTTCATCTTGGATGAAAAACTAGGTCACACCGCCCAAATATAGAAAAACCTTGTTAACATTCTAGTGGTCACATTTTCGACTCAATTATCATCAAACTTGGTCAGGATGCTTGTCTAGGTAATTGCTTGGATGAGTTCGAAATCGCATGTGGCACTAGGTCACCGGAGCTAAAAATAGAAAAATCTTGTTAACACTCTAGTTGCTACTGTTTTGATCCAAGTATCCTGGAAATTGGTCTGAAAGTTTGTTTTGATGATTTCTAGGTCAAGTTTGAATATGTGTCACCTGGGTAAAAAACTAGGTCGCACTGCTCAAATATGGATAATCCTTGTTAACACTGTAGTGGTCACATTTTTGACTCACCTGTCATGAGACTTGGTCAGAATGCTTGTCTAGGTAATTGTTTGGATGAGTTTGATAAGTCAGGTGAGCGATCTAGGGCCATCATGGCCCTCTTGTTTTAATTTTAATTTTAATTCAGTTTTCATTTTATTTCAATATGTATTGATAAGATGACTTATAAAGCTAAAGTAGAATTAAATTGAGAATAATACTACAATATCAGTCATTCTACAGTAAGAAATTTTTAAGGAACAAATGATTTTGACATTGTTGTTGGAGGTGTTGTTGTGAAATACACACAAGATAAACATCTTCCTCAGAAAAGTATCAAACACATTCCACAAAAATCACCAGGAGAGTTTCATATAAGCTTTAAGCTTTTTATTTAATCCTGGTTGTAATTTATATATTGTAATAGTGTTTTTAAATTTGCAAGAAGAAATAAATATTGTTTAAACCAAAGATTTCGTGTGAATTATACAGGTTGGAACATTGTTTACAAACTAGCTCAATTTAGTTTTAATGGTTTGTATGGTTAGTGTTTGAGTTTAGCATTATGGAGTTTATTTGATATTAATGGCATGTACACTGTTGGCATGGTTGTCACAAGTTTGATCCATACTTCAAGTGTATCTATGTTAAAAGGTTCAAGGTGTAACATAGTGTAATAATAAATATGATATTGTTATTGTAGGAAGAGAATAAAACAAGTGAGACTACAGATCAACAAGATGAAGATAAAATGCCCGACTATGATGATGCTACCAAAGCTCTTATAGCAGGTTATATACAGTTTTCTAACATGATAAAAATCAAAATATATTTAGAATATGCAAATAAACTAATTGATATTTTTATTGATATTTCATTCCTGTTGATTTCTTCCCTAAAATAAGATTTTACTGAGTTTTGTTTTTATCTCTTTCAAATTATATAATGTATTTTAAATGTTTTAAGTCTTCTAAACAAGGGAGTGACATCATACTTAACATGCAACCCATTCATAAAAAATGCCCAGAATGATGTCATTTAAAAGCTTATGGCTTGCCTCAAATTAAATAGGGGTGAGGTAAAGATATGTTTATCTAGCATGGATGTAAACAGAAACAATACTGGAGGTGTACAGACATTTATTGCGCTTAAAATGAAACCACACTTTTGGGGATATACATGTACTGGCATAGCTTTGTTGCGTCAGTCAGTGGGTTGTTCAATCTTCTTCTAGTGTTAAATAGCCGCTCTGAAACACCACTTAGACCAACATTATTCCTTAATTGCTTAACTGAAATTATCTGTTTTGTTCAGATAAATTTATAAGAAAGTAAGTAAGTAGTAATATGAAAGTTATGATGAATTATAAACAGCTGATATTTGTATTATTGTACAGCTGCTGATGAGGCAAGACAACAATTTAATGATGCTGATGCTAAATTGAGAGAAGCTGAAAATAAAATAAGGTAGGAGTTGCATATCTTGTGATTTTTTTTATTTGGAAAAGCTATTTTTCCTGTTACTAGACTTTTCAAATTTTTAGCTCGACTATTCGAAGAATATGAGAGCTATTGTAGTCGCCCCGGCGTCGGCGTCGGCGTCAGCGTCCGTGTCGGCGTCTGCGTTGGTTAAAGTTTTTTGTAAATTCAAATATCTCAATTATTGCTTGAGATATTCAATTGAAACTTACAATACTTATTTATAGTAACAATATACATCAGATTGACAAGTTGGATAACTCTGCCTACAATATTGACAGAATTATGCCCCTTTTTAACTTAGAAATTTTGGTTAAAGTTTTTTGTAAATTCAAATATCTCAATTATTGCTTGGGATATTCAATTGAAACTTACAATACTTATTTATAGTAACAATGTACATCAGATTGACAAGTTGGATAACTCTGCCTACAATATTTACAGAATTATGCCCCTTTTTAACTTAGAAATTTTGGTTAAAGTTTTTGTAAGTTCAAATATCTCAATTATTGCTTGAGGTATTCTATTGAAACTTACAATACTTATTTATAGTAACAGTGTACATCATATTGACACGTTGAATAACTCTGCCTATAATATTTACAGAATTATGCCCCTTTATAACTTAGAAATTTTGGTTAAAGTTTTTTTTTGTAAAGTTAAATATCTCAATTATTGCTTGAGATATTCAATTGAAATTTACAATACTTTTTTATAGTAACAATGTACATCAGTTTGCAAAATTGCATAACTCTGACTGCAATATTTGCAGAATTATTGGCCCCTTTGAAACTCTAAGAAATTTTGGTTAAAGGTTAAAGTTCTTCAAAGATATTGACTTGAAACTTTACACAATCATGTGCTTAGGGTCATAATTGGAGAGTCATAATTGTATGTCACTGACCAAGTTCCATAACTCTACTCCCATTTAGGCTGATTCATCTCCCCTTTTCTACTTAGTCTATTGGTTAATGTTTGCATGCAAGTATTACATATCTCAATAACTATTAAAGATATTTATTTAAAACTTCACATATGCATTTAGAATCATAATTGTAGGTCACTGACCAAGATCCATAATTCTATCTTGCATTTAGGCTGATTTTTCTCCCCTTTTTCAACTTAGAAGTTCATAGTAAAATTTTGCTTGTAAACTGTTATCTCCATAAATACTGAAGAGCTTGTGCCTTTTATGGGACATTTTTATGCATTCATAATAATAAAGCAGTGATTTACTTGATAAAACATCTTTATAACTGTGTACCTTTTCAGTCAATTTTATGTGTTCATTGGTAACTAGCATTATTATACTCAATAAAACACCCTTGTGACAACATTTTGAATAGTCGAGCCAATACTGTCCTCCGACAGTTCTTGTTATTAAAACAAATGACAATAATTAAAGGAAAGTCTGATAAATCTTTTTACAGTTTCAAATAATATTGCTTTGTTTAAATTTTGCGAAGAATCATTCTATGAGTTGAATTAATTGAAATAAATTCATTTGAAATTATTATTATTAATTTTTATGAAACATTTTGCACATTTGTTTATTTTAGAGATTTACAGTCATATTTAGGGACAGACTATGGTCCTAATGAGGAATATAGTGCATTAAAGGGCAACTGTTACGAGTATACTGATCGGGAATATACATATAAACTATGTGCCTTTGATAGAGCTTCACAGCGACCAAAGAACGGAGGAAGTGAAACTTCTCTAGGGTATTAAATTCTGTATTTGCCTAATCATGTCTTGACTTTCAGTGTTAAAATCACATGGATATTGACTATATTACAGTATAAAAGATTAAATAGTTTACAATTATAATATGATGATTAGGTGAATAACCTAGTCTACTGACCCGACTCATGCGATATCTTCTAAAATCTTTATGCAATAATGCTGTCTATATCACAACTTACACATGATGTTTGTTTTACATAATGTTTTGTTTGATTGGTTGTCTTGTACAAGCAATTACTGACAATAATTTCTGATAATATACGGTCAAATTTAGTATTTACTGTTGGAAGTTATGGCTTTTACTTCTCTGCTTCAGGATTCATAAAGGAAAATGATAAGTTATTTTTCTCCATTTTCAGTTCATGGGGAAAATGGGATGGTAGTGGTGATGATAAATATTCAGCTCAAAAATATGAAAATGGTCAGTCATGTTGGAATGGTCCAAATAGATCAGTAAAGGTAACATAGATTGTAAAATAATGGTAATTTCAGATAAGTTATATTAAATATACATGTAAATACAAATGCTTTGTCAAGGAGTGATATATCTTAATATAAAGCTTTATTTTAATTCAAAATTATACGTAAAAAGGTCCAAGAATGCTAGTTTTTTGACATTTTAGGTAAGCATTTTATATTAAATACGAGTAATGTTTACTTAGCTATTGTGGAAACAAAACCAAGTATTTTATCACGTCAGAGTATAAGTTACTGATGTTGTTTTGCAGGTATATTTTAGATGTGGTACAGAACACAGGGTAACTAGTGCTAGTGAGCCAAGTAGATGTGAATATGCCTTTGATTTTGAGACACCAACACGGTGTTCATCACCAGCTAGATCTAATGATGATGTCCACGATGAATTATAGTTATATACCTGTTATACAGCCTCATATACAATAATACATTCTTATACAGGTTTTCAAACAAAATCAATGCATGTATCTGTTGAGAAATGTAGTAAATTTTAAGCTTTATACTTTGGTTATCTCAACTTTGAATCTACATTTTATATATACATTCTTATGATAAATAGAAGAAATACTATTTATAACTTTACATCTTGTTTTGTACTTTTAGTTTTCATTAAATGTGCTACAGATATATTTATAGTTTAGATATGTAAAGACATAAGGATTTATTCCATGATTGTTTATTTACAATACTTGTTATATAATATCACAACAGTGCTACAAAGACAAACTTAAACATGCCTACTATGCAAAATAGAATTGTTCATCTAATTCATTCTTGAAAACAAAAATAATTAATAAAGTCTATAAAACCGAGTGTATTGTCTGTGTTTTAATTTTTCACATATTCAGGTCAAACTTTTCCTGTAGATTTGTCTTTGAAAAAAAATTTACTTGTGCATTTTGATAGTTGTTAATTACATAATTATTTGCTTTAAAGTACTGTAATCCATTAACAGTTTCCATACACCCGAGCCATCATTCCTTTGATTAATGACTTGTTTGTCATTATTTCACAATTTTTATTATGTACTAAAAAATTTAATAAATTATAAAGGTATATCTCATTTTGGTGAAGAAACAGGTTAACTCCTTCTATAAATTAATAGGATTTAATCCGTTAATACACTAAGGTGACAATATGTAAATACTGGTATTTTATTTTGCATTGGTTGATATTAAAGAACAGTTCAAAATACCATCTTTGCACTGGGTAGATCAAGCGGACAGTTTCATTTTATCTTGCTGATCCACCTACCAAATTCCCATTTAACTAATAAAAATTTCTACAAGGACAATGATCTTCATCGAAGAAATAAGCCTGTTTTCATGGCAAAAGTACAGTACCACCTGGAGTTATTAAGACCGAATTTTGATAACACAGATTTATTTGTTCTCACTTCAATATTCATGTGATCCATGAGTAAGCATACCCAGCAAATCCACTTAGGCACTATTAAGACCGCCATTTCCAGTCTACCTGGTTTTGCTTATTCCTTATTTGATTCCGCTATTTAGACCACTGATAATCCATTTAACACCAGTGGTGCTGTCAGTATCTTATTGAATGTTAATGAATGACACTAACTTTGCAAAATGAATTTTTAGGATTATCTGCCTATCTGAAATGGTCACATACTTTCCTTGGAGCAAGTAAGTTAGAAGTAAATAACTAATAGTTTATGAGAAAATAAATCTTAACAAAAAGGTAAACAAGGACTTACAAGACAAAGTTGAAAAAGGGGCAAAACTGCATAAAATAATTTAGGATTATCTACCCTTTTGAAAAGGCGTTTGTTTATGACAATAAACATGTGTGCCAAGTTTACTGTAAATAGCTTTTATACTTTTTGAGAAAATAAACATTGAGTCCTTGACAACGAGGGCCATGACAATAGCTCCATTTTTTTCTTCGTAAAGCGGAACTGAAAAACAACACCTGAGTGAAATAATTTTCATACCACATGTACATGTTAATCAGACTTGTTTTTTATCTAAACATTTAATATGTTTTTCAAATGGTGTATGCCTATAACAATGGGATCAAACGGGAATAAAAAACGAGAAACATTGTAACAGTTTTCAATGGTTGCTTTTACTCTCAACTACATATCTTCATATTACATAAAAAGAAATAAAACAAAAATTTGAGAACAAATACACTTATTCACTTATTTAGGTAAACCAGAACAAAACAGGAAAGCAAAGAAATTTTCAAAGTAGAAACGTGTACTTTATCTGATATAAATATATACTAACTATTGCTTAAAATCAAATGTAGATAAATAGTTACATGTTTTCACTTGGTAAGCAGATGTCATACAAGTACAACTTGTGTATTGTCTCACATGCAAGTATATTGTTTACTTTTAAGCTTTGGGCTGCTTATCAAACCATATGCTCTATTACTAAACATGTAGTGCCTAGCATTTCCTCGTAAATACTTTAAAAAATGGTTGGCAAAATAATCAACCTTCACATTACTAAAAACAACAGATTTAAAATGGCGTTTTATTTCACTCAAGGAAACAATTACTATTCCTTAAGAATACAGGCTTTAAGTAAGCTATAAATAATAATTAAGCACATATTTACAATATTATGATAAAGTTATAATACAAAAAATGAAGGTATAAATTTATATGATCTAATTTAATCTGGATTAAAAAGAATATTTAAAAATATATCTATTCCATGTACTAAAATACCATAACAATATAAATATCAAAAATCTTAAAAAACTAACCGATTGAAACAAAATCTATTGGTTACATGAAAGAGCAAAATCTGTACAGCCAGGCATTGTTTAACATACAAGTTATCTTAAAAGATGAATGTTAATAAATTGCGTTTGGACACAAGAATTCACATGATAAAAAGAAGAATGTAACGACGTTTACAAACGCTGAATGTATGACGTTATACTGGCAATATTCTTGTGTCAAACCTGAACTTACATAGTAAACAAGCGAAGTGAATCCTAGTGAATGAAATAATCAATATGAACTAACGACCTAGATTTTCTATATACATGTACTTGACAGTTTTAAGTATTAGAAATATTTGTTCAAATAATATTTCCATGGAATCCGATAAAAAGAACCTATTTTACTTTATATACGGTTATATCTAAAACGATACTAATAATCACAAAACAGAAAAATAAAAATTTGAACTATGTCAAATAAATAACATCTTGTTTCATATCACAAAGTCCTGGTCAATGTTTTAATATGACCATTTTCTTACAAGCATTGTTATAACAGAAGAACACGAGAGAGTACTTTGTAACCTGAGACAGCTTCACTATTTGGTAAGTCTGCATTAATGTTACGATGAGTGTACACTGGCTAAACGAATGATTTAATATCTAGCTTCTTTCATGGATTCAAAGAATGGTCTAAATGTCATCTGCAGTTTCGTTTGCCATAAAGTGTATCTCTCTCTTCCTACCAATTTGCAATTTTGCAGAAGGAATATTCTGACATGTCGCTTTATTAATTCAGAGTATAATCTAATCGTCGTCTGCGATTCTATGTATCACAATGTGATATATATATATACTACATTATTTTGCAATTTTGGTTTTGCTAACACCCTGAAGTTTTTTTTCTCAATCACCTGGTGTTACATTTTCTTCATCATATTTCTCGTTAAGTGAGTCAACAACACTGTCTCGCTCGTCATCAGCGTCATTCCTTGATGGGCTTTCACTGTTTGCTGACCTTGTTTCCGTGTCTCCATCCGTTGCTAGGGTGTCACCTTCCTGAGTTTCGTCGTTCTTTTCTGAAGAGTCAGAAGAATCATCTGAATGTTCTCCATATTGTATCAAACTGTGTCGTCTTTCTGAACTGTCTATACGTAAGTCTTTTTCAACTTCCTCTCGTGGCTTCTCAGCCAGTTGTTTCCATTTCTTCATATTGGCCCTGAATAGCAATAGATTGCAGTGTTTACATAATATTTAAAAAAAATTTAGACAAAGTGCGTAGGCACTTAAATTCATGGTTAATTCATAGAAACTTTAATTAAGATAGATTAACAACAAGTTTAACAAGTTTTTTAACAAGTTTTATTCATATCAAACCAGAAGGTCAACGACCCATGTGGCAAAATGCACAGTACAATTACAAATAACATGGACTGGTATATCCACAGGATATTACTGGTAAATATCAAGGCATTAACACTTGCTCTGTATATTTTAACGCCACATTAAAATAAGAAGACAAACTACTTACAGTGCACCATCTTTCATTGGTTTAGTTTCTGGTAACACTTGAGTCATCAGGTCGTAACAAGGCAAACAAATTCCAACCAAGAACCCAACCTTAAATATATTTATATAAACCCTGAAAATTGTTGCCTTGCGATTGTTTTTTTTTTTCTGTATCAGATAAAAACATTTTGTTTTAATAGAAAAATAAATATTTTCTCAATATAATTGTACTGAAATTGGAAAAAATGTAACGCTTCAATTTCATTGAAAAAACATAATTTACCTAAATCATTCAACTTGATTAAAAAATACATAATATTTGGAAAAAAGCCTACATTTTTTTAATAATGTAATTTTTGATGTAATAATGTAGTTATTGATGTAATAATGAAGTTATTTATGTAAAAATGTAGTTATTGATGTAATAATGTAATTATTGATGTAATAATGTAGTTATTTATGTAAAAATGTAGTTATTGATGTTATAATGTAATTATTGATGTAATTATGTAGATATTGATGTAATAATGTAGTTATTGATGTAATAATGTAATTATTGATGTAATAATGTAGTTATTGATGTAATAATGTAATTATTGATGTAATAATGTAGTTATTTATGTAAAAATGTAGTTATTGATGTTATAATATAATTATTGATGTAATTATGTAGATATTGATGTAATAATGTAATTATTGATGTAATAATGTAGTTATTGATGTAAAAATGTAATTATTGATGTAATAATGTAATTATTAATGTAATAGTGTAGTTATTGCTGAATAATGTAGTAATTGATGTAATTATGTAGTTATTGATGTAACAATATAGTTATTAATGTTATAATGTAGTTATTGATGTAACAATATAGTTATTAATGTAATAATGTAGTTATTGATGTATATATGTAGTTATTGATGTAATAGTGTAGTTATTGATGTAATAATGTAATTATTGATGTAATTATGTAGTTATTGATGCTATAATGTAGTTATTGATGTAATAATGTAGTTATTGGTGTAATAATATAGTTATTGTTGTAATAATGTAGTTATTGATGTAATGATGTAGTTATTGATATAATAATGTAGCTATTTATGTAAAAATGTAGTTGTTGATGTAATAATGTAGTTATCTGTAATAATATAGTAATTGATGTAATAATGTAGTTATTGATGAAATTATGTAGTTATTGATGTAATAATGTAGTTATTGATGTAATGATGTAGTTATTGATGTAATGATGTAGCTATTTACGTAAAAATGTAGCTGTTGATGTAATAATGTAGTTATTGATTTAATAATGTAGTTATTGATGTAATGATGAAGTTATGGATGTAATAATGTAGCTATTTATGTAATAATGTAGTTATTGATGTAATAATGTGGTTATTGATGTAAAAATGTAGTTATTGATGTAATAATGTAGTAATTAATGTAATAATGTAGTTATTGATGTAATAATGTAGTTATTGATGTAATAATGATGAAATAATGTAGTTATTGATGTAATAATGTAATTATTGATGTAATAATGTAATTTATGATGTAATAATGTGGTTATTGATGTTATAATGTGGTTATTGATGTAATAATGTAGTTTTTGATGTTATAATGTGGTTATTGATGTAATAATGTAATTATTGATGTAATAATGTAGTTATTGATGTTATAATGTGGTTATTGATGTAATAATGTGGTTATTGATGTAATAATGTAGTTATTGATGTAATAATGTAGTTATTGATGTTATAATGTAGTAATTGATATAATAATGTAGTTATTGATGTAATAATGTAGTAATTGATATAATAATGTAGTTATTGATGTAATAATGTAGTAATTGATATAATAATGTAGTTATTGATGTAATAATGTAGTAATTGATATAATAATGTAGTTATTGATGTAAAAAAGTAGTTATCTGTAACATATACCTCCAGTTGTGGAAGTTCATGTTTTTTCTCCCTGTCCATCATAGCTAGAGGAGTAATACCTTTTGCCTTTTCCTCGTCACCCTGTAAAATCAACACACCTCTATTATAAATTACTGGCTGTCTACCCGATAGCATCACTGGTAATACATTATAAATATAGTTATTATAATTCTATACAGTAAAAATTATTAAGTTATATTGACATTCATACATACGAAATATTGCAATCTCATTTCATTTGAAAAATTTGATCTTCGTTACTTGAAAAAATGATATATACGAGATTGACTTATTTGTTATCTTTGAAACACATGATTAAAGAAAAATTGAAAGAGACGGAACATAAAAAGTAAAATTACATTTTCGAATATATTGGCTAGTTCAAAAGAATTAACGATTCTATAGGGAATATTTTAGCGATTACTATTAATAACAGTTGCATCAATTCTGTTTCATCGGATTGTAATTGTAAAAAAAAATTCAAAATTTCAATCACGAATCGCATACTTTATATAAATACGCTGTAGTTATTGTGGTTGGGAATTTAGGTGTAGACTCATTTTAACAGTGATGAAAATAGATTGTAGCCGATATACCTGATTGATAAAAATCATAGACAATAAAAAAAACTCAGATAATTATCTTTGAAAAAGCACATTATCTGCATCATGCTAGATTACATATGCAGTCCGTAGAAGGAAAGTTTAAGTTAAGTGTAGAAAACGAACAACAATACCATTGTCTAAATGAATATAGGGGATTGTCAGTCACTGATTCTTTAATAATTAAAACAAATATTATTATTAATAATTATATATTCTATTTAAAAGATATGATTATCTCATGAGTAAGTACATATATTAAATACATTTATATAATTAAGTTATATCTTGATACATTTGTAGATTATCAAATTATATAATATTATGTTAAAAGTTAAAGGAGAAATAGCAATTAAACACATGGAATAGTGAAAATTATAATAGTGTACACACAATAGTGTGTAATTCTTGACATTATAACTGACTAAACAACATATGAGAAAGTGTTTTGAACATTCTGTAAATGAGTTTGTTTCAAACACGCAAGTTAAAAAAGTTCTAATCTTATCGCTTCATGCATCTTAAATGTTATAAGCATAGAAAACTTTAACTAGCACCACTGCAAAATTACTAAATGCATACTTACAGCCGATAAAAAAACGAGCTACAAACTACATTTATGAAAACAAAACCCTCCTCACAATCTTTATTAATTAGTAATTAAAATTGTCGTTATACATTATTTATGATAATCATTTCAGAGTTATGCTTTTGTAATGTAGTAAACTGAAGTAATTCAACGTGTCAAATGTTCTTTCAAGTATCAAATATTTTCTGGTCTGTTCAGAATACCAATGATTACTAGCGTATGTACAAAGTTTCCATTAAATTATATCCAACTTTTATTTCTAAATAGGCGGTAATACAACAGAAACCTACGCCAAAGAAAGTTTGAATCTTTATATTGCAACATATGTTAACTATCCTATGTCTTAACAAGAACTGATGACAATGCTCTGTTAGTCTTAACAACGCTTATGTAACGTTTCATACAGTTGCTATGACTACATAACATTACACAGCTTAAAGACCATTCAATTTTTACACCGCAATCTTATGTGTGTTACGTGAAAATCCCCATAGTAACAGGGGGTCATTTTGAGTATACCTGCTGCCAAAACTCCTCCATGATGACAAAAACAAGGTCAAGTTGTGTATTCCAGGGTTTGTACATAGCACAAAGGTCACATGCTGTCATACATAGTGTCATTACAAGGTTTCTGTGGGAAATAAACACATTTCAACATATACATATGGTTAATTCACATGCGTATATAGGGTAGGGAACTGTCTCTCCATGTTCTGGGAATACTTTATCTAGCTTGCAAGTGCTGGGCGTGCCGTTACAGTGCAAAAGGTGCGCTCAGGACTAACATTATCATCTTTTGGCTAAAACAGGTTATAAGGAACCGAACAGCAAAGTTATTTGATAATTTAACTCACAGAGATCAAATCCCAATAAAAAGGTTTGTTAGAAAATCTACAATTTGTGTTAAATACCAAGCTCACTAAAAAGATTAAACAGTTTTTTGTTATAATATTCTTTAAATTTCTGCGCTGCATTGCGTTAACTTAGAAATGTTTTCCAGGTTTATTTAGAGTTTTGCTTACGGAGCATGCGGTAATTGTTATAGACATTGAACTGCTCAAGAAAAAGCTGCTGCGAGCAATGAGGAAGAAGCGTTTAAAGAACAGAACACATATTTAATTTAGCACAACTGTTTATCTCTTCTGTCAAGCTTAGAGGTTAGACAATATACGACATTTGTCAGTCACATCATGTGTAGCATCACTACATCTTCCTTATTACTTTATTTTAATGGGGCTACTCAAATAAATATCTTTTTTTAATTTTAACAAAAATGAAACAAAATAAAAAAACATACAAAGCTCATTTAATATTAAAATATACTTTTTCGAATTTGTTGAAAAATCTATTTATATTCTCAAATGTAGTGAAAATATTCATGTATGACTGACAGGAATAGATACACTAAAGACTGTTACTATAGTTACTACAATGCTACAAACAGTTTCGCCCTGTACTACCTGTTGATAAAACTCCTCAAAAATGTATTTAACTGTGTCCAGTTGCATTTTCCAAGGTTTAGCAGACGCCACTAGGTCACATCCGGTCATTACAATAGTATGAACGAGACGTCTGTAGATGTGAAGTTTTTGATAAAATGAAATGAAAATTACTTCTTTTTTCAAATGATTATTTACAAAACTGAACAATTGATTTCCCCTATAAACATATTGTAACATCAGACGGACATTCTAAAGCAAGAAAGTGTAAGCATATCCCGGATGCTGAAAAGTTAATAATAATTTGTATACATATGTCATTTTTCATCTGAAAAAAAAAATGAGAATAGGAGCGAAATAGTACATATTTTATAAAATAAAGAATACATTCTATCAAGCATTGAACACATACATGAGAACTATTGGACAGTATCTATCACAGATCTTGTGCTACAAAAACTTGGTGATTGTTAGGTTAAATAATGACAGTTAGAAGCAAATGTGTATGAGCAAAAAGAAGCTTTAACATATTACAGCCAAATAACATAACGTCTGAAATAAACTTTACGACATGTGAACATAATTACCACTCAAATACAGTGCTATTAAAGAATAACATGTCTATCCACGCTCCCCCTTCTCAGCGGCCATCAATAGAAGCGATAAATAACAGTTGACTATGGTGGCTGATTTGGCTAGCCACAACACGACGCACAAAAGTGTACCAAATCAGCCGCCATAGTTGACTACTAAATATAGTCACCTTTGTGCAGTGACGGGTTAACCCGTAACTGCTCTAAGGTGACGTATTATAGTCATAACCATAAGCAATGGTTTAGATATACATGCCGTTACCAGCTATGTAGCTCTGAGATGCCGTGGGGGAGTGAGGATCTAACTAAGCTATTGAAACTAGTAATTATTATTTCAAGATTATAATTTCTAAAGATTTCAGCATGGTTACAACAGTTGAAATTACTTTAAAAAATAGAAACACTAGTTTCAAATTGCTCTTTTTTGTTTTGATAACACAAACATATTAATACAGGAAAAAAGAAGAATGAAGAAAATTGGCCAGTTTTTATATAAATTAGAGTTATGTAGGTGAAAGTCGATGTTAGATTAGATGATGAGGGCTGAATGACTAGTGAGAGAGAAAGAGAGAGTTTCACAATACTAAATGATAACACCTTCAACTTCTCTATAATGTGTTGAAGTGAAATGTGGCCAAATCAGAGATCAAAAATACTTATGTCCATTCTAAGTGAATACAGAATATATCTTACAAAGAAGTGAAAAAATGATCAATTATGTCCACACGGGGACACAGACAATTTCCTTATATTTTATTTCTACCTATCACCATGGGATATATTCTTTATTCACTCATCCGAGAGACAATTGAATCATATGTGTATTTTGTACCTACTAAATATGAATCCAAAAGCCTTAAAAGAATCACATTATTATAAAGAACTAATTTACTTTTAATCAATTAATGAAAACATATTTATCGCGACAAGTAATTCAAATATTGCTAGTTACTATCAATTCCATCCACAACAATTTGATAAACTTTACATTATCAAGAGACATACACTCATCATGTTAAAGCGTGTTAATTTTTTTATGCAATCAAAGCATTCTCTGTAATGGAAACAAAGTTAATTTCTCTTATAAGAGTCATGGTTCGTACAATTAAATTATAATGTATGCCCTAAAATTATCCACTATAGTTGGTAAGATTGCAATCCAAATATCAACAAACACTGTACCTGTGTTCATAATCCTCCCAGATCAGCTCATTCTTATCTGCGATATCTTTTAACTTTGCCTTGTTTCCAAAAAATAATGCCAGATCTGTTGCTAAGATACAACTCCTTATATCGCTCAGCATCTGTTCAGTTTAAAATATGTTGATAATATAAATATAAAATGATACCAACAATATATTCCCTATGCGATTTATGTAACAATTAAACATTTTACCACGTGTTTTAATATTAGTACATTTTATTTGAAGCGACGTTCGAGTCATATGTAACATTTTGAATACAACTTCACATATATACATGTATTTTCTTTTAAGACTCTATCTATAAACTATTCCAAAGATTATTTGTCTTTATTTGTACCTACAGTCACTGTTATTTATCTGATGGTACCATACTATACTTACTCTTTTATAATCTTCAGGGGATAGGTATTTAAATATGTTGTGTCCCTCATTCTGCAATTAAACACAATATACTCAGCAAATATAAAAGAAACTCTCAACAGACTAAGAAAAAAAAACAAACAACAACAACAAACGACAACAAAATCCCTTAAACCCTGAAACCTTAAAATTACAATTACGATAAAAACTTTTGAATTGTTTACATTAAAAGCAATCATGAACTGTTTTCCTGTAAGAATTTGTTGCCTGTATACTTAGCTTTTACATGTTTTTGAAGCAAGGGAATAAGTTTTAACCAAACTACTATGCCATCTAATAGAATAAATCAGGTTTTATGTACCTGTAATATTGTAACCGTTTGGTTAAAATGATGATGTTCCATTGTGGACGTTGAGTAGATAGCGGCTAGTGGGGAGGCACTTTTTACCATAAAAGCATTGGTTTTTCCTCGGTGGTCGAGGTCATGACACAAACAAGCTACAAATAATGCCAAACACTGAAAAACAAAACAAAAAACTCAGTGATTTATCATGATATTTAATTAAAAGAAAATTATAGCTCTGAACACAAAGAATTGAAATGATGGAAATTTTATTCATATTTCATTATAATATCATCATGATTAATTTCGTTGTTTATTGATTTTAATAACGTTACGGCAAAACGATAGTTCGTTCATCAAGAGTATAATAAAGTCGTTTTGCCAAATTGCCGTTAACTTTGCATTGTAAATTACCGGTATATAGATCTTTTCTATGACAATGATAACATTTTGTTTTGATTGGGTTTTACGTCACACTGACACAGTATAGGTCATTTTGCGACGTTCCAGCTTTACTGGTGCAGGAAGACCTCATGTGCCCTTCCTTGCATTACTTCAGGCATGAACGGGCACCTGAGTAGAACCACCGACTTTCCGTAAGCTAGCTGGATAGCTTCCTCACATGAAAGAATCCAAAGTCCCTGTCGGGATTCGAACCCACAGCGGTGAGGGGCAAGTGGTTTGAATTCAACGACCTTAACCACGCGGCCGCGGACGCCCCTTCAATGATAACATTGATCATTTTGAAGTCAACGACCTTAACCACTCGGCCACGGACGCCCCTTCAATGATAACATTGGTCATTTATTAAACACAACAATTACTATGAATGGTGGTTTTTAATCGAACAACATACAAAATCCTTAGTAATCAGAGAAATTGATCATACCTCTTGTGGTGTAAACTTGTGTTTTGAGGTTTTAACGACTGTGAACATAGCATGGGCTACAGAGAAAGCGTGGTCCCAATTGTGGTACGGTACATTACGGTAATTTTTCCGTACTGTCAATGTAAACCGTATAAGACTGTCCATATCATATCTAAAATTATAAACATTAACAATAATGCTGTTTTATCTAACCGTTCAAGATGTTTAGGAGATAAGTAAATGTTAGAAAAATACATGAAAATTGACGTGGAATGGATATAAGGAATTCTATTCTATGACATGTCACACAGATATATCGAAATAACATAAGATTTTTTCGTATAAATGGTGACAATGTTATTATAATTAAGTGAAGAAAACTCTCATGAATGTAATATATTAGTTTATCTACATCATTTTGTTGACTACAATGTCTGGCAAGAAGAAACACATAATATCTGATATAAGTAAATACGGTTCCTATATCATGCAATTTGTCTAGAATAATGGTAAAAGCTCTAAACAGAAAACAAAAATCTGACAGTTTTATTGATCTGACTAGACAATACATTCATATATATATATACATGTATAAATGCAGAATGACAATAAACTCATTTTTTTTTCACAGAAAATGCGTCATAAGATGATACTTCTGTCAATTGTAATTTAGTTGTATCTCCAGGGAGGCTAATGCAGTCGTGCCAGATCAATAATTAATTCTTTCTTAATGCTTATAAAATGAGGTGTGCAAAAATAGTATCTGTATACATGTATATACAAAATGCGGCATAGCAAAATATAAATTCTGGGAAACGGACCTTGTCCGGTATGTTATTGTACGTTGTGTATTAGAATATGCATTTTAAACTAAGTTATCAGTCTAAACAAAACCCGTGCTTTACAAAAAATAACAAAATAAAATCTAATAAACTCAATATATTCATGACTTTGTTTAAAATATGGATTTACAAGCATACAAAATAACATATCATTTCCAAAATGGGCTTCCAGTAAATTAATACCAAACATCTCGCAAATGAATATATTTTCACATTCTGATTTACACTTTTCTGCACTGTTTACAAAGGTAAAAAAGTATACAAAAAATAATCTAATAAATAATACTAAAATAAACACTAGAAAGCAATCAAATCGTGCCTATGCAAGCTAAAAAGCAGGAATTAGAATATGTTGGAAAATGAGAAATGGTTAATTGTTACAGCACTCCAGAAATGGCACTAGTTTAATATCTGTTACAGAAGGTCAGAGGAGGGGTTACTACATTTATTTTAAAAAAATAAATCGTTTATTAAATAGAAAAATATATTATTTCTAAATGTTTATACGTTAAAATGATTATATATAGAGTTTTAGACTGGCTTTAACGGTGTTTCTAATATAGATGATTTATAATGAAATGTAACAGTTTCACTTGTATCGGAACAGCTAAATATAAACTTTAGCTGTAATTTCAAAACGTAATGAAATATACGGGCTAACTGCTGTCAAGACACTCGGTATAAGTAGTAACTGACATTACGTAATGAAATATACGGGCTAACTGCTATATAGGTAGTAACTGACATTACGTAATGACTGCTGTCAAAACACTCCATATAAGTAGTTACCGACATTACGTAATGCAATATACCGACTAACTGCTGTCAATACACTCGATATATAGGTAGTAAGTATCAATACAAATTTGCTTTGATTACAGAAAATGTTAATTTGCCTTATTAATGACACTTTTCCACTGTACAGAACTATAGAGATGGGTATTGTATCAAATATCGTTATCATTATTATCAGTTATATTACTACATGGGCATAAATTATAGCTCTTTAGCAAACAATATGTATAGATGAAATAATGCTCTTTGCAAACATAGAAGAGTGTTTTACAAATATAGATAGTTTAGATCTATCTAACATAATACAATTGTTTTTACAGTATCGGGCAATTACGTCCTCCACATTAAGTTGTGTCATCTTGACTGAAGATGACGTATGAAATGATACTTGTTGGTAACTATAGTAACTATTGTGATATTTAACAAATTTTACATTTGTTTTATTAATGTATATTCATATTCCCTTTTCTGTTTGGAACAGGAAATTTTTCTGCATGAATGAACTAATATCTCATTGTCTAGTTCTATTTTCTTATGATCTATGATGTAATCCACAATTAAGTACACGTGACGCTTAAACTTAAACTCTGTCTTTACAGAGAAAAGTGTGGGACTGGACAGAAGAATGGTTAAGCAAATTCCCGGATGAATTATAGGGGAAGTTATATGGTTTATTTGAGATATTAGTGAGTGAATATTACTGAATAACTCGTGAAAATAAATGCCTATGTCGTACAAACAACTAGCCAAATTGTTGTCAAAAACTTTATAAAACTAATTTTGAAAACAATTTTTAAACATTTTGAGAAAATAAATGAAATATAAAGAAGAGTGATCTCTAAATGTGATCAATAAAAAGAGGAATTTCCGATACCAGATTTAGAAATAAGAGTTAAACAATGAAAGATGGTTGAAGAGATAATTTAAACAGTCAATAACAAGATGACACTACTATTTGAATTTATTGAAATATATAAAGTTTTTTTAAAAAGCAAATTTTAATCATTTCCAAAACATTCAAAATAATAAAAATATGGTAATGATGATGATGGTGATAATTATGATGATGATGGTGATGATGATGATAATTTTCGTTATTGTTATAAATACTGCATGGGAATATGTTTCAACACATTCAACTGACATATGTTTTAGATGTTTAATATAAGTTTTAATTGCACGTGTATAATATACTTGACGAGAGTGGTGCAAGTGCCAAAATCCAGCCTAAAATCATTAAAGATTATGATATTTTGTTTACTCTCACGCTATACCAATGAAAACGTACGATTTTCTTACACTCACAAATCTCTAAATATCCCTTACGTAACAAATCATTTAAGTTTAAAACATATTTGGGCAATATGTAAAACTACTAGTATTTGTACTTGTTTTAATACTGAGCTAGTATGCGCATATGTTTACATCACAAAACATCTTAAATCACCATTTTACCATTGGACATTCTTTGTGACTATAATAACGTCATTTCACATACAATTCAACCAAAATAAAACGAATTGCTACCTTCTATAACGAGTTAATGGTGTTCTTTTTAAAGGTAACTGTGTAATATAATTACTACTCATCAACCATCTTTCAAGTTTAACTCTACAGTAAGGATATAATACTAGTGCTATTCCGATATCACACAGTTATAGTTGAGATAAAAACTTGAAATCAGTACCTTTTCTCATTTTCTCGCATACTGCAAAATAAGGAAGCATGTCGTTAATTCATCGACAATCGATTAATACAAAAATACTCTCAAAAGTGAGTGTTAAAGTACAGATTTGTGCAGATTCACCACACAAAAATCACTGTCTTTAAACAAAAATAACAAAAACTCCCTGCCGTTATGGAAACTAAAGAACATGAACATATAAAAACCAGCGCAGGATTAAGAAAAATGTCAGCTTTTTGTGATTCTTTCACGCGAATAACCCCCCCCCCCCCCAGGACAGCCACTGTACCTGCTAAGATACACCACCTAGAATTGCCACTCTACCGGCTAAGATTATACCCCGCCTAAATCTGCCACTGTAATGGCTAAGATACCCCGCACACCACTTTGTCAGCATGGTATTGTGGAGTTTTATATTGACATATCATATTAATTAAACATTATGCTTGAACAAGTATGAAGTTTCAAATAAGAAAAAAAAAGGATGAAACCCTAAAAGAAGTCCAAAATGGTAAAATTCAAAATTGAAAATGTTGCGGACTATCTTCGAATGAGCCTGTACATGAACGGTATTTGTAAAAACATGTTACCGCCCATGCCCATAACACCGCCTAAAGCAGTATTCAACATTTAAACATGCTATGGTGAAAGTTTGAATTATGAAACATCCACAGATGTCTTTCATACAGCGGTTGTCATAGAAAAATGTAGAACTAACAATTTAACCATGACAAGCGGCGTATGGACCCCTAATAAAGAATGCTAGTGTCCTAAACGAAAAGCCATAGTCAAAACTTAATAAAATTGAATTTTGAAAGGGGTCAAGATAATTCATCTTATTTCATTTGAGTTATGCCTCCAATAGAATTTAGTGTGTATTTTTTACATATTTTTTTATATTCTAAATACTAGAAATAAAAAGAATAATGGTTCTTGGGCACTGTCATTTTATTGAAATTTAACCACCTATGAAGTTTCAAGTTAATACCTCGAACACTTTCCGGGTAATGCACAAGACAAAAATAAACTATTAATAATTCTTTATGTGTCCACCCTTCGTCATTACAACAATAATAAATATGCTGATTGCATTCCTTATGAATTTACTTATTCAAATTTAGCTGTTTCAGTTATATTTACACCAAAACACATATTCGTACATAAAAGGGGCAGTTCTTGTATTTGAACAAGGATGTTCAGATATTTTTTTACATGCTAGTACAAATAGTGCACATGTGTTTCGAGTATATTTATCAAGGCCTATACGAGGAGTAGCGTCCACAAGAACTCACAGAATAAGCAACCACCCAAGTAACAAACAAGCTGACTCCAGTATTCCCCCTTCAAATTTTATAGCATGGGCTACAGAGAAAGCGTGGTCCCAATTGTGGTACGGTACATTACGGTAATTTTTCCGTACTGTCAATGTAAACCGTATAAGACTGTCCATATCATATCTAAAATTATAAACATTAACAATAATGCTGTTTTATCTAACCGTTCAAGATGTTTAGGAGATAAGTAAATGTTAGAAAAATACATGAAAATTGACGTGGAATGGATATAAGGAATTCTATTCTATGACATGTCACACAGATATATCGAAATAACATAAGATTTTTCGTATAAAATGGTGACAATGTTATTATAATTAAGTGAAGAAAACTCTCATGAATGTAATATATTAGTTTATCTACATCATTTGTTGACTACAATGTCTGGCAAGAAGAAACACATAATATCTGATATAAGTAAATACGGTTCCTATATCATGCAATTTGTCTAGAATAATGGTAAAAGCTCTAAACAGAAAACAAAAATCTGACAGTTTTATTGATCTGACTAGACAATACATTCATATATATATACATGTATAAATGCAGAATGACAATAAACTCATTTTTTCCACAGAAAACGCGTCATAAGATGATACTTCTGTCAATTGTAATTTAGTTGTATCTCCAGGGAGGCTAATGCAGTCGTGCCAGATCAATAATTAATTCTTTCTTAATGCTTATAAAATGAGGTGTGCAAAAATAGTATCTGTATATATACAAAATGCGGCATAGCAAAATATAATTCTGGGAAACGGACCTTGTCCGGTATGTTATTGTACGCTGTGTATTAAAATATGCATTTTAAACTAAGTTATCAGTCTAAACAAAACCCGTGCTTTACAAAAAATAACAAAATAAAATCTAATAAACTCAATATATTCATGAATTTGTTTAAAATATGGATTTACAAGCATACAAAATAACATATCATTTCCAAAATGGGCTTCCAGTAAATTAATACCAAACATCTCGCAAATGAATATATTTTCACATTCTGATTTACACTTTTCTGCACTGTTTACAAAGGTCAAAAAAGTATACAAAAAATAATCTAATAAATAATACTAAAATAAACACTAGAAAGCAATCAAATCGTGCCTATGCAAGCTAAAAAGCAGGAATTAGAATATGTTGGAAAATGAGAAATGGTTAATTGTTACAGCACTCCAGAAATGGCACTAGTTTAATATCTGTTACAGAAGGTCAGAGGAGGGGTTACTACATTTATTTTAAAAAAATAAATCGTTTATTAAATAGAAAATATATTATTTCTAAATGTTTATACGTTAAAATGATTATATATAGAGTTTTAGACTGGCTTTAACGGTGTTTCTAATATAGATGATTTATAATGAAATGTAACAGTTTCACTTGTATCGGAACAGCTAAATATAAACTTTAGCTGTAATTTTCAAAACGTAATGAAATATACGGGCTAACTGCTGTCAAGACACTCGGTATAAGTAGTAACTGACATTACGTAATGAAATATACGGGCTAACTGCTATATAGGTAGTAACTGACATTACGTAATGACTGCTGTCAAAACACTCCATATAAGTAGTTACCGACATTACGTAATGCAATATACCGACTAACTGCTGTCAATACACTCGATATATAGGTAGTAAGTATCAATACAAATTTGCTTTGATTACAGAAAATGTTAATCTGCCTTATTAATGACACTTTTCCACTGTACAGAACTATAGAGATGGGTATTGTATCAAATATCGTTATCATTATTATCAGTTATATTACTACATGGGCATAAATTATAGCTCTTTAGCAAACAATATGTATAGATGAAATAATGCTCTTTGCAAACATAGAAGAGTGTTTTACAAATATAGATAGTTCAGATCTATCTAACATAATACAATTGTTTTTACAGTATCGGGCAATTACGTCCTCCACATTAAGTTGTGTCATCTTGACTGAAGATGACGTATGAAATGATACTTGTTGGTAACTATAGTAACTATTGTGATATTTAACAAATTTACATTTGTTTTATTAATGTATATTCATATTCCCTTTTCTGTTTGGAACAGGAAATTTTTCTGCATGAATGAACTAATATCTCATTGTCTAGTTCTATTTTCTTATGATCTATGATGTAATCCACAATTAAGTACACGTGACGCTTAAACTTAAACTCTGTCTTTACAGAGAAAAGTGTGGGACTGGACAGAAGAATGGTTAAGCAAATTCCCGGATGAATTATAGGGGAAGTTATATGGTTTATTTGAGATATTAGTGAGTGAATATTACTGAATAACTCGTGAAAATAAATGCCTATGTCGTACAAACAACTAGCCAAATTGTTGTCAAAAACTTTATAAAACTAATTTTGAAAACAATTTTTAAACATTTTGAGAAAATAAATGAAATATAAAGAAGAGTGATCTCTAAATGTGATCAATAAAAAGAGGAATTTCCGATACCAGATTTAGAAATAAGAGTTAAACAATGAAAGATGGTTGAAGAGATAATTTAAACAGTCAATAACAAGATGACACTACTATTTGAATTTATTGAAATATATAAAGTTTCTTTTAAAAAGCAAATTTTAATCATTTCCAAAACATTCAAAATAATAAAAATATGGTAATGATGATGATGGTGATAATTATGATGATGATGGTGATGATGATGATAATTTTCGTTATTGTTATAAATACTGCATGGGAATATGTTTCAACACATTCAACTGACATATGTTTTAGATGTTTAATATAAGTTTTAATTGCACGTGTATAATATACTTGACGAGAGTGGTGCAAGTGCCAAAATCCAGCCTAAAATCATTAAAGATTATGATATTTTGTTTACTCTCACGCTATACCAATGAAAACGTACGATTTTCTTACACTCACAAATCTCTAAATATCCCTTACGTAACAAATCATTTAAGTTTAAAACATATTTGGGCAATATGTAAACTACTAGTATTTGTACTTGTTTTAATACTGAGCTAGTATGCGCATATGTTTACATCACAAAACATCTTAAATCACCATTTTACCATTGGACATTCTTTGTGACTATAATAACGTCATTTCACATACAATTCAACCAAAATAAAACGAATTGCTACCTTCTATAACGAGTTAATGGTGTTCTTTTTAAAGGTAACTGTGTAATATAATTACTACTCATCAACCATCTTTCAAGTTTAACTCTACAGTAAGGATATAATACTAGTGCTATTCCGATATCACACAGTTATAGTTGAGATAAAAACTTGAAATCAGTACCTTTTCTCATTTTCTCGCATACTGCAAGATAAGGAAGCATGTCGTTAATTCATCGACAATCGATTAATACAAAAATACTCTCAAAGTGAGTGTTAAAGTACAGATTTGTGCAGATTCACCACACAAAAATCACTGTCTTTAAACAAAAATAACAAAAACTCCCTGCCGTTATGGAAACTAAAGAACATGAACATATAAAAACCAGCGCAGGATTAAAGAAAAATGTCAGCTTTTTGTGATTCTTTCACGCGAATAACCTCCCCCCCCCCCCCCCCCAGGACAGCCACTGTACCTGCTAAGATACACCACCTAGAATTGCCACTCTACTGGCTAAGATTATACCCCGCCTAAATCTGCCACTGTAATAGCTAAGATACCCCGCACACCACTTTGTCAGCATGGTATTGTGGGGTTTTATATTGACATATCATATTAATTAAACATTATGCTTGAACAAGTATGAAGTTTCAAATAAGAAAAAAAAGATGAAACCCTAAAAGAAGTCCAAAATGGTAAAATTCAAAATTGAAAATGTTGCGGACTATCTTCGAATGAGCCTGTACATGAACGGTATTTGTAAAAACATGTTACCGCCCATGCCCATAACACCGCCTAAAGCAGTATTCAACATTTAAACATGCTATGGTGAAAGTTTGAATTATGAAACATCCACAGATGTCTTTCATACAGCGGTTGTCATAGAAAAATGTAGAACTAACAATTTAACCATGACAAGCGGCGTATGGACCCCTAATAAATAATGCTAGTGTCCTAAACGAAAAGCCATAGTCAAAACTTAATAAAATTGAATTTTGAAAGGGGTCAAGATAATTCATCTTATTTCATTTGAGTTATGCCTCCAATAGAATTTAGTGTGTATTTTTTACATATTTTTTTATATTCTAAATACTAGAAATATGCAAAATAATAATGGTTCTTGGGCACTGTCATTTTATTGAAATTTAACCACCTATGAAGTTTCAAGTTAATACCTCGAACACTTTCCGGGTAATGCACAAGACAAAAATAAACTATTAATAATACTTTATGTGTCCACCCTTCGTCATTACAACAATAATAAATATGCTGATTGCATTCCTTATGAATTTACTTATTCAAATTTAGCTGTTTCAGCTATATTTACACCAAAACACATTCGTACATAAAAGGGGCACTTCTTGTATTTAAACAAGGATGTTCAGATATATTTTTACATGCTAGTACAAATAGTGCACATGTGTTTCAAGTATATTTATCAAGACCTATACGAGGAGTAGCGTCCACAAGAACTCACAGAATAAGCAACCACCCAAGTAACAAACAAGCTGACTCCAGTATTCCCCCTTCAAATTTTATTTGCTGGGGTATAATTATGTATGTAGACTGACAAACTTGATCATGATGTATGAATCGTAATAATAACTATTGCATAAATGAGTAAGAAAAATACCATGTTCATTATAAAAAATGCGAGTCGTGAATGGTCCCCCGATTTTGCAATCGTTTGAAATGTGACAGATGTCAAAAGATCTTCTATCTTATTTAGAAATTACAAATTAATGAGTTTGAGTAATTTCTACACGACTAGAATGGGACAATATTTGCAAAATAATGAAAATAGCTTCTATAAGCAGCATGTTGTGCTAAACGTTAATTGGTTTATGTTATGTTAAAAATCTTCTGATTTTAGAAGAAGCTTCGAAAAGAAAATTGTTACGTGTTGTCATAATGAAATTTACAATTAAATTGTTCATTCTTTATGCTGAAATGAGCTTAACAGTAAATTAAAATACAGTGTGCAAAAATGTGATGCAAAACCTCTAACTAGGTAAAAAAGATACTAGATTATTGCAAAAGGAGGTGCTTAAAAATACCTGACAACTTGTCCAAATAAATCTCTGAACATGTATAATACATAAATTGGTTTCTCCATTGTTGTAACTGCCCATGGTGAAAAATGATAACTGAAATAAAGTAAATTGATAACTGACAGCGCCTTTAAAGAAATATTCATATACATATTTTTCAAAATATAAAGATGTGGCTCTACTTATTTTTTCAATACAATATCTAATAAAACGTTAGGGTCATCTATATCAATTATAATGTAACTGAAATACCGGCACATCCCCGTTAAACATTAAACTCAGCTTGTTAAAGTTATATAAATATTGATAGTGAAATACAATGTACGTAAGTGTAAATTGAAATGGAAATGGTAATATAACTGTGTCACATAGAAACATTACAAATTTAACTTACTGTGTAATATTAACTATTTTGTCTGGCACAGGTATTGTTTTAACTGATGTGAATTCTTCATCCGAGCTCTGGCTATGATACGACAGTACTTCTAATGCCACTCTGTATTTCTGTTCAGACCTTCGGATTTTTTCATACAACTACAAAAAGTTAAAAAGATTGAATCCCTAAATAAATCACTATGGAAACAATTTGGTAAATATATCTATATTCATTGCAGCTGGTAGTAAATGAGAACATATAACGGTTATGTGAATAAAGTTGATGACATCACATATGTTTGGTGCCTATGTACACATATGAGCTATGTTCTGTTTCTATATATTTAATAAACTTTTTTCCCCCAATACCACACGAGCAAATAACTATATACTGGGAGGTGAGGTGTTGGGGGGGGTGAGGGAGGAGTAAAGGGGACATGTCATCATCCATATAACAATGTACACCAATATCTTCACTCTAAATATCTAAATAATGTAACGTATACCATGATGCTAATAACATAGCAGTACATAGCGGTTACAAATGGACATATTCTAGGTAAATAACATGACATTTCAGGTTTTACATCACACATTTATCTGACTTTTTGCGTAAGTTGTGTCATATTTCTGATTAATTATAATTACTTGAAATATTACCACCAAATTAATATCAAACCATATCTTATGAAAGAAACACTGTGTCAAGTTATGTGACGTTATTCGCAGTGATTGTGTTATTCATCTCCAATATACTGACACTCTGTCTGATATTAATTAATCTATGATCATATGTTTCTGTTGCTGTTGGCACCGTGTTAAAGTATGTGTATCTATGTGCGGTAATGGAAATGAATTTGTTGATACAATATATTACTGCCATCACGATTATACCGGTATTACTTCGGCACAGTTCGTTTACCTGGCAGGGATGGGATGGTGAAATTACATCGGTTTTATGCAAATATATAATATGATAGATTTCAAATGGATAGCATTACACCAGCGTAATGAATGAATATTGTTACAATAGACATAAGAATATGTGTTATTTTTACCTTCGCATGATGCAAAGCGAGACCACAATATATTGCGAAAGTTTCAAATGATTCTTCATCAGATTTGGTAAAAGTACCGTTCAGTTTGTTTACCATTTGTACCACTCCGATTATACTGAAATAGAAAATTAGCCGCCAACTTGTACGATGCCTGTCCATTATTTTGTGTGTTATCATTAATAATAAGATGTTAAATGTATCAAAAGAAGCTAGCTTCAATAAATGTACATTTAATTTGACAAATTTAGCTGTCGGCAGATCTTAAAAATGTGTGTGAACTTCATTTAAACATCAAATTTATAATGACAAAACTTAATTGACTCACAACTAGCTTTTATTTAATGGAACATTTATTTTTAAAGAAGAATATTTCCAAGGAGTATCTTTTGCCATATGTACTTTGTTACTAAATTAAGCCCATATGCTATATCTTTACAATAGAATTAAACCTATTTACCTTCCTCTGATGTAGATTGGCATACAAAGAATAGATTTCGTTCTGTACCCAGTTTGCATATCTACTTCTCTGAAATGGTTAAATACAATCGTAATATGTCGTGCAACACTCATGCAGAAAGCAGAAAGTCAGTTATCACAGACTACTTTACAATGTATATATATAATTATGCTAAATTTGTCTATTTCTCGTATATGCACTGATGAAAATAATGAGACAATCTTTAGAAATTCACCGACCATCATAAAAATATATCTCAAAAAACTATACGGTTACTGGAGTTTTTATATAACCAGCTTACAAAAATGTCAAACTACTTTTTTTCATTTCCTTGACAGTATCTCATATATGTCTATTACGAAGGAGGAAGTCTCTATCAATTCTATTTTCGTATATAGATGTGTAAATACTGACGTATGCTTTATATCAATATAAGTTTAATCAAGTATTTTACTATAAAACTGATTAATATATCACCTGTTAAAGCGTCTATCTGTATAAGCGTCGGCAATGTTTAGCACCTCTCCCGTTGACGCCACGTGGCCAGCAACGCCTTTATCCATGGGAAATCTGACCAAACACATTAAATCAATATAAAAATTTTAGTTAACAGACTGATGTCAACTTCCGAGCACAATTATAATCTTGTTGTTGACAATACTCATTCAATCTTGCTATTGTTTTTTTACTTTATGTCTAGAGTTACTAGATAAATCTGGTATGACTAAAATAGTATGTATTATCATGTTACAAAATTACAGTTTTCTGGTAGAAATGAATACGGAATATATGGAATATTTGATTTTAAAAGCAACGTACCTTGGCGAGAAAGAATGCTTATATGTTGGTGTAATTATTGAATACTGGTATGGGAATTTATAGATGATAAAGAATACTGTATATGAATTAAGCCATGCACATTTGGGTTACAGAATTGACATGCACTTTACATTTCTTGATGTGTGTGGAACTATAAAAGTGGTGCCACCGGCGGACCGAATAATACATAGCGCACTGTTGGTCCTTTTTTTAATTAACTTCTACCGCAGCATCTGCCTAAAACACATTGTTATTCATAATCGATCTATCTTACAATTGGTACAAACAACTTTATATGATACATTTCAACAATAGACTCATGTGTATCTATTTGCGAATAGGCAAACCTGATTTCTTTACTAGGAACGTTTTCATCAACTTTGCCAGTATCAAATATCCTTGCGTATAGTTCATTGGTAGTTGTGTCCACCAAAAATAACGAGGCCCTATCAGCGTTCACTAGCTTTTTGGCGTAATTCTGCAGGAAAAAAACAGCACAATCAAACACACTAGCCACTAGGTACATAAGCTGATGCTGAAAACTGATGATAAAACCCGGATGACTTAAGATGATATGATGACTCTTGTTTAGATATTTCTAAAGAGGTCAATGGTTTTAGAAAATTGCCAGGTGGAGGGTGTCTAAACTTATGAAATTATTTTAAAATCTTTATGTACTCGGAAAATTCTGATTTTCTTCATTAAAGTTGAAAAAAAAACACTAATGGAAAATTCTCAAACTTGAAAAATACTTTTATTGTGTTGACGAAAACAGAAATATAAATTGCTTCCAAAGAACAACGATAATGAGTGACCATAAAAAACTTTCATTTATAATTGCAATGCCAGTTCACATGTCTCTGCTCTCATTCTATATGGTACAGAGATAATTGCCTGGACAATAATATTTGATACGAAACCTTTAGTAGACGAATAACTACTTCTAGATTACAGAGATGGATTGTTTATTGATGCGTCAGTGACGTTATGGTAAAAGCATCGTTTGTCTAACGACATCTCGGGATTTTTATTCTGATTAATTGTTTATGCCGCTGAACGATAAAGGGGGGATAATTACAGAGGAAATGAAATATCTCTCATATTCAAATTACGGATGAGATGATTATCGTACTGATAATATTTATATGGTCGGAATTTCTGGTCATAATACAATATACATGTATAATTATAAATGATAGTGGAAGTGGTACATGTATACAAGAGAGAAGAATGAAATGTTCCAATGATAGTCATAGAAGCAAAGGCAATATTGTATATAATGTATAGCATATGATATATACACACAGAAGTTTGGGGTTTCTTTATAGTAAATCAGGTATTGTAATATATACATTACCATAGTTACCATATAGTTTATTTGCTATTGTTAATAAATTATAATTGTTGAAACGCAAGGAACAACATAGAAAACCCCAAACTTCTGTAAAAGCAAGCTTGGAGCCAAATCATAATATTATTCTGGCTTGCTTGCAAACCTAATTTCTTTGCGCATGCGCCTGACAGGTGTCCAATGATCATCGATTTCATTGTCGATTTTCACATCGAAAATTCGAGCATACAGTTCTTGATTATCGTAGTCAAGGAGGAAGAGGGACGCTCGATCGGCGTCGACTAGCGTCTGGGCAAAATGCTGCACACACATTACATAAAATAAAGATATAACAATCACAAAATAATGTGATCTACTAATTCAAACTGAATTAATTTTCTTCCATCCACGACTGTTATTAAGATAAAATCTATAAAGAGGAATTGACGTCAAATGTTTACAGATCATGGAGAAATTAACTATTAATTTTGTCAGGTCATAATTATTTCAAAAGGAAGATTTGCAAAAGTGGATTCACTTGGAACTTGGAGAATTAGCATGTCTGCGATTACTAGATTTCAGATATTTTTCTTCGGTAATTGGATATGACGGTTTAATTTCAGAACGAAATTATGTTGTTTTTTTTTCTCCTCATATCAAGATGAAATAAACTCATTAGTTATTTGAAATGACCAATTATGGTTTCTTATTCGAAGGATGGGATATTATAATGTTTTCATCTGCTATTATCAATTATTTACAAAATGAAATATAAATGATTTATCACCAAAGAAAATATATTCTCGGCAATTCACAAATAACTAATCGGCTAACAGGAATCATTTTGTCGATTAAATACATTAAATTTTTCAGTTTATTGAACTTTATTTTTTGTTTGTTTTTTTGTTTGATAGCAATGACATCAGACAAAACTTACCATGATTTTCATAATGACAGTGTCCATGCTCACTATGTCTTGAAATATTGATCTGATAATAGAGGAAATGTGCGTGTTATATTTGAGGTGATTATGATATTCGTCAATGAATATAGTTACATCACACGTATATTTTATAAAATAAACACCCAATTCATTACATGTCATATATAAAATTTTTGTAAAGGCGAGGTGAAAATAACACTTTTTTAATTTGAGCTGCGTCATGACAAAACCAACATAGTGCGTTTGCGACCAGCATGGATCCAGACCAGCCTGCGCATCCGCGCAGTCTGATCAGAATCCATGCTGTTCGCTGTCAGTTTCTCCACTTGTAATAGAGTTGGTAAGCGAACAGTATGGATCCTGATCAGTCTGCGCGGATGCGCAGGCTGGTCTGTATCCATGCTGGTCGCAAACCCACTATGTTGGTTTTGTCATGACGCGGCTCATGTATGTACAATAGCAACCATAGACAGGGCAAGTAAATTCCGGATACCATAGTAACTTTACATAAAATAATAGAATGCTTTTAAAGGCATAAACATGGTAACAATGATAAAATAAGAAATGCTTGTTATTTTTTTTAATACGCAACAAAATTATGAAATGACTAACTTGGTTACTGCCAGCAAGAAATCATTTAACTTCCGTTGCCTCGTCATGCAGTTGTACATCTAAAAAAAAATAAAATAAAACAGTCTGCATCAACTAAATTGTCATTTTTATAATATAATACATTTTACTTGATTTTTAAAAAATACTAATATTAGTTAATGTATACATCTAAGTAGTGTAATTTACATTAATCAATTGCAAAAGAACATACGATGACTCTAAAAATGTAGGTAAAGTTATTTTTATAATATATTTATGTGGTAAAAAACGTCTGTAATGAAAATATAAAAGAATAACAGCAATATTTTTATTGTTTAGCATTTTTAGGCCACAACTATAGTTTAATATCTGAGGAACATTTCTACATAAGTAAATAAATTGACAGAAAATGAAAATACATGTATGTAACGTTACTTTTAAGGTAATCTATCAAATGATAAATACATATGAATTTACGAAACCAAAGTTCCATCAAACTTCTAAAAGGTAAACTTCAATTCTATAATATTACATTTTCCACTGAAAGCATTTGTTATTTCTTTTAAGACTTGTATTATTTTCGAACTGACGTCATACGAAGAAGACTGCTATTTCACTTTACATGTATAGTTTACATGCGTTAAAATACAAAGAAATGAAACACATTTATAATATAGAAAACAGTTTCATGCATTTTTTCACTGTTAATATTGTTAACCCCTTCAGCAGATTTATATCGGAAATATGCAAAATTTGTCCTAAAATCTAATCAAGTTATTAACAGAACTGTAAAAAGACAAGCCTTAAGCTACCAGTTCTCATCTGGAATGAAATTGATGGATTTATACAAAATGTACAGAGGGAAACTGTCTTCAATATGTCTTCATAGTAATGAAATAAAAAGACAGTATTGCCTTAAAGCAAATTAAAACATCGATTATTTACGGTGTTAATGATAATATGTTGTGAGATCCACGTTTCATGATTAGTAAAACATTTCAATGAATAAAACTGTTTGTTAGCGACTGAAAAAAATCTACGATTGAAAAACAAAATGCAAAACAATGGGTAAAATATCCGAAAAGCGTTAATATCTACATAACTTTATAATAGGGCAATGAAAACAAATCAAATAATTGATAATCGCAGACTCCGTAATTTTGAGTCTGTTCATATTAATCTTAGTCATTCACGCCAGCTACAGTTTACTTTACACATGTACTTATCATATGTATATGTTTTTTAATACGAACAAATTTTACAAAAATGTACACATAATGCTGGTACAAAATAGTTTTAACGTAATAAGCAAACCATATAGGTTAAGAAACGGTGATTCATAAGGAATTAAAGTGATAACTAACTAATAAAACAACAACTAGCAAGCATAGAAACTTCAGCATTCGATTCTACATTTCTCTAGATTTAAACAAATACACTCTTTAATTAAAGAATTACAAAAAGTAAATAATTAGAAGTAAAATATGTACCATTTTAATAATTATTACCTATTTATATTTTGATTGATTGTGTGCACGTATAACATGCACAAGTATGTCACGACATAAAAGATTTTGGTCCAGAATGACCTTACTGACATAATAGAACGGTCAAATTTATAATCAAAATACTTTCATATAATAAGCGGGTCAGTGATCTGGTATTTGGCTATCGTTAATTTTACTAGAATAGATCACACTTGGTTGCTTCTTTCTGTGCCTCGTCAGATCCTTGTCTAGCAAAATTCACTCTAGTCTAATACCAAATCAGACAAATAAGTTCCAAATTTTGTTTTCAGTCTTCTCTTGTAGTAACCGTAGTTTGTATTAACATACAAGTATCTGAGGTAATCTGACAAGTAAAGTAACTGACTGTTAAGATTAATGCATTGGTTAAAATACATTCCTTTATATCCTTAATTCGTTATTTTACAATAAAAAGTTAAAATAAAAGGAATACCTTGTAGTATTTTACGCAGTACTGATAAATCCATACCGACAACGGTAAGATGTGAAACATCATCTTCACATAGATCAAGTCAAGTCCATGTATAAATCCAAAATAACGAACACATAAACTCTTTGATATGTTCACAAGTAAGGGCGAGTTTTTTCCAATTAGCGGGTTTATTTAACTGTCTAAATTAACAATTTTGTACGTACACCGGTTACCTAGCAGCAAATATAAGGTGAAGAAATATCGGAAACTTCTGACGAACTGTCACCATACCAACCCATTGCACAGCCCAGATATCATGTATCGAAATTCTTGCACGCGTGTCTTATTTCAATATGAAGTCAACTGGTCACATACTCCGTGTAACGGCTACTAATATTATAACAAGAGGTTCCTTGTAATGAAATACTACATGTTAAGTTTTTTAATACTCTAAAATTTGACACGGTCATTTAAATTAAGTACAACACGGATCGGATTAGTTAATTTATCATCTTTGATCAGCGTATTGTTAACCATGTATGAATAGAATTACTAATATTGTACGATAGGAATTAGTACAGATTTGTTCCCGCATTTAAAACTCGGTAGAATTTTACCTTTATGCCTTTTTCAATTACACGGGAAAATAATTGCGTTACAAGAGACTTACATTACAGACACGTACATGCATTTCATGGTACGACGTTTGACAAAGTGATTTTTGTACATCTATAAACATGCAAATACCTCGGCAAAATACACTGTTAGACATCCCCACATTAGCACAATCTTTGCTCTCTGAAGATTTAAGTTTATGCAGGAAAATAAAAACTGTAAAAATTAACATTTAACAAAAAACATCAAACACGCCGTTTGTATAGAATGGAATAGCTGTAGCTAACGTCATTCTGTGCGAATACTTCATTAACCATGATAATTAAAAGGGTCAGTGTATTATATATATATGAATATATGTAATTATGTTAACTATCACATATATAAATGAAACTTCTTCACTGTCATAGTTTAACGGGGATCGAATGTCTAGGTTTGTTACTTTGTTGCCGATTAGTATTAAATTGCTAGAAAATACCACCTCACCGAAGAGATATAAGAACATTGCTTTAGTTATACATACCAGTAACCAAAAAGTTAGATTGTTAATAAAGCATTTTTATCTGAAATAATTCACTTCTAAGAAGCATGATTATGATGTAAGTTGATCAAAAAGATTTTATAAAGCATAATACACAATATGAATCTTTTTGAGACAATCAAATTATTTCAAATATTATATTGACAGTTTCGAAACTTAAAGCATAACTGCGTGCAATTGCACTAATACATTTGACTTAGAAAAGAACAATCACAATATGCCATGTAGTGTACGCTTTATGGTCTTTTTAATCCACTTTCACTTCATGGTTAGTTTTCATTTATTAGTAATGACTATGTAAACGGTATAATATGAGAAGCTATGAGGGAACTATGATATATGTTGCACACGTGTATATATGTATGACGTGTGTCTGTGACGTTACCTCGACATACTCCACACAAATGTCTGCCCACATGACCATTGAGATTGCAACCTAGAAATGTTACACATTTAATAAGAATACAATTGTCTAAAACGAATACACGTTGATTTCATCATAACGCCATCGACACGTGCAGCAAAATGACTTGCCTATACCACAAGTATCGTGCCAACTTGTAACATCCGGTCTGAGCAGACGATACATTGTTGACTGCTTAATTCAAGCACATACAAAATGTATATTATGAGTACATCTCAGTATCTCATTCAAAGCAGGCAAATTTCATTACACACGTTAATTTGGGTATGGGTTATACCAAATTTCATTTTTAGAATAAAAACTCATTATTGGTTTGACAAACCACAAACCTATATATTGACCTAGCGACCAAAGAAGTAATAATAGGTTATACTCCTAGATATTATATCCTAATTTGTATTATTTGTCAACGAGTCGGTTTATTCTGGGGGTTAAAAACCTATGAATTAAAAGGTATGTATATATTGATAGAAGTGACGGAAACATTAAACAGTGACCAACGTAAAGCACTGTTTGGATGGGCAGTAATTCAGCGTTCAGTAATTGGAAATTACGGTGAAATAAATCCGTTTAGAGAAGTAATTACAGACTGTCAGCATCCAATGATAACTACTTTATTATCGGCCACGGCAATGTGATTTTCTGTGATCGTGAGATATCTGGATCACTCAAATGTCAACATTTATCTCAGTCTTGTTGAACTTACAAAAGCAACAGCATACCTATATAGGGTTATAACTGTTATAATCAAACAAGGCCGGCGATATTACGACAGATTCACTACAATTAAAGGGCCAGCAATGAGGGTTTTTGTCATGACGGGACTAGAAATACATTTTCAAGATTTTCAATACAGTTTTCATTAACCTATTGTATATCTTTCCGTTTTAAGTGCAACAGTTTATACAAATACGGATTTCAAATTTTGTTTTTAAGCCTTGAATGTATATAAGGAACACAAAATGACAAATATAAAACAATGACAATATTTCATACCTCCTCATCTTCCAGGGTAAAGATACCACCACCCACGTTTCTGTACAGTTCTATCACACCTGAAATATTTATACAGTATTTTGCTATATATAACTGAGTGAGAAAATGAATAACTGACTATCATAACCTTATAGACACAATGATAATAATACATTGTTTAAGTCTAGCCTACAGAAAAAAGGTTTGTTCATTCAGTTTATGTTGAACAGCAGAATTAAAACAACAGTTGCTTTGTTCATTATTTTACTTCGGAACTATGCCGGATTATTTTATATTTACCTGTAAGTGTGCCATCCCCTTTTATAACGGGCAGTCCCATCACAGACTGGCATTTCTCCCCGCCTACAGCTAACCCGTCAGGAAATCTGTCATCCTGTCAAATAAAAGATCATTTGTTGAGGTGCTGATATTGTTCAAAGCATTACTTACTCAAAGAATTTCATTATTAATTACAACGGCAGGATTTCTCTCCCTTGTACCTTACTTAGATCGTTAATATTGAAGGCACGCATTTCTCTCATACAATCTAATATATTTATATATATTTAAGACATAAGGCACACGGCGAAATTTGAAATGTTATGAAGATGTAGTTAACAAAGGAAAAACAATCTTTGTTTTAACCAATTTTATATAGTTAATTTCTTACCGCTAAAATATCTCCTGTTCGGACAGTTTCGGCAGTACTCGCAACATACCCGGCAAGTGTCGAAGACAACCGAGGAGAGCCAATGATTGACGAGACAAGTTCACATCTACGAAAATAGGTGACAACAAATAATTTATATACATTTATATATTGCACCGCCATCGCCAACTCGTGTGATTGATAGTGTTATAGATTTTATGTCTAAGATATGAAGACATTGTGACCAAAATTAGTTTGTGAGGCTGGAGAAACAAAACTTATTTTGTAGGTAATAAATGCCATCTACCAATTCTATACCATTAAATAATGTTTAAATACGGTTGAACTACGATTATGGAAATTCGCAATAAAATAAAATATCGTATAAGAGATAGTATCCTGTTAATGAAGACTCATAGTTTGTTAAACTTTATATAAACTTATTAAGCAAAATCTTTAAATTCCATGAATAGTTTTTATCATTTTCTAATATATAATAATGTGAATGAGTCTTGCTTATTTCATATGCAAAACCTTACTTAAAAAAAACTTAAAATGACTTACTTGTTATTATTGTTGGGTTTTTGGTAAAGAAGTTGTTGCTGATGGTCATCAACGAGGTAGAGATTGTGACCGTCCGCTGATGTTGCTGTAAAAAAGGACATTTAATTAACTGTGATTTGTAGATTTAGCTAACGGTTGCTAACGGAGATTATCTAAAAATAATAACAAAATAACTGTGTTTAGTATACACAGTAATGCATCATATAAAATGTTACCGGACCTACACGAAATATAATAAATATTTTTGAGAAGTAAAGAAGTTAAATTTACCTGTTGCAATGCAATTAGCAAGTTCTGCGAGCACCTGAGCTTTGTTGGAATGAGTGTGAATATCACGAGTTAGTTCCTGAAGTAAGCTCCATTTCTTAGAGTGCATAGACGCCTGAAAATAAAAAACGAAAAAAAAGTAAAATAAGTTGTAACATTTTTCGTGTAATGACGTAAAACATCGGAACGCCGTCCCTTAAAACAACAAACTGGGTTGTTAATTAAAACAACACATTCTGATTGTTTTCCGTAATTGGATATATGTATTTCAAAGTTCATGAAGTAGCTAAGAGGGGTTATTGAGAATATAGAAGAAATATTGCTAGAAAAAACATATCTCAACAAAATCATATATATTATAGTAAGACCATATGCTTTGCATTTTATTTTTCGATAATTCATCAATTTATAAGAAAGTTATGTCTGAAACGACTTGACCTCCAAGTCCGACCTTGACATTGAAGGTGAAGAGACGGGCCTTCTCCCGGGGGAATAAAAAAGTACATTTACATATACGTATATGATTTAGTTGGTATGATCTCACATTCTTTAAGATTTAGGCTTTATTTGAAATACCTATGTTATTTTCCAACAGGCGGCTTGGTTCATGTACCAAGAAACAGTGAAGTAAAATTATCATAAATAACTCACCTAGATTCAGTAAACGACGTGAATATTCATTCACAGATACTTAGCAAAAGTAATGCTATTTAACGAAGCACAAGTAAGCAATATCGATAATGAAATAATTCATTATAATTCATGGATAATTCTCCGAGATCCAACTTGGAAGAGGTGAGAGCAAGTTCTAGAAATTATTGATCATAACTGGTCATTTAATTATGTGTTTACTTAACTGAAGCTGATCTAGTGTAAGATTATAAGTCAATGTATCCATTTAAACAATCATAAGGTACACTAGTCTATCATAACATACTGTGGATTATCTCCCTTTATTTTTTACTTCATTTTTCCACCAGTTAATATGGGTCTTACTTTAGAATTAAAGTTGACTGACAGCTACAGCATGGTACATGTTGTCTTTTATTAATTTCTTTAAGATATAATGCCATATGTAAGATTACTTACTTACAATGTTTTTACACAAGAATATGTAGATTTATTGCGTAAGGATTAAACATTAAATTGCTTAAGAAAGCATGAAGGTTATTGCTCATTGTTGACATTGACATTGCTATACATTTATACTTTACCTTCCATTTAGACAATGTTGCTTTCCTGTCAGGTATAATTTCACCTGAAAACAAGTAGATCAACTAACAGTTAACTTTGTAATATAAAAGTCTTATTTCATTACGTTATAAAATACGAAAGAAGAAAAACAAGAGATAACAATCATCTTTGTAAATTAGATTATTTTTTGTGATTATTCGTTCTCGTTTTGCAAGTTCTGTTGTGTAACTAAACCGATGGTAGAAGAACAAATCAAAATCAGCGCTTTAAATCTTTTAAGACTATATTTTGATGGTTCGCAAAGCTACAAATGAAATATTTGCTTGTTTATTGTCAAGTTAAGCGTGATAAGATGTTATCATTGTCCATACAACAAACAATAAGTGAGCTATGTAATTCAATACCATACCGTTTAAGTTTTCACCATGTCTCTGCCTCCGTACTTGCTCTTTCCAAGCCGTCCATCTTTGAAGCCTCTCTTGGTTCACGTGTGACAGAACGTAGTTCTCGAGAAAATCTGGATTCTCGTTCAAATATTGGATGACGAGCTCGGAATTTAATTCTAAAGCAAAATAAAATTACAGTAGATTTTAAACTTTAGGCAATTCAAATGATGATTATTTACCATACGTGTTTTATTTTCTTAAGATAATGAAGTATAAAACAGAAGATTATGAGCAGCTGTTTCAACACTACCAAACGGAGAAATAGTTATATTTGTGTGATACCGTTGAGTCGAATTTTAGTTTATTTCTGTGGAAATAAGAGAGATACTGTCAATTGTGAACTGTTGGGTTTCTTCTATATAAACAAATGATACTACTGAAGTGTAGGTATGCAAATAAGTTTATATAAGAAAGAAAGAGGAAGTGTACGTGTGTTATCCATTAATAATGAAAACGAAACAAATGCACCAGTCATTATAATCAGGGCCGCCATCTATGGAAAAGAACGAAAAAAAGCGAAATCCCACTGCCATGTCAATGCAGCGGGTTGTTTCTTGCACCCATCTGTTATACCCCGGTCACATATTCACGGAATACGCCCACGGAAGAGCCACGGATTAATTCCGGCATCATCCGTAGCTACCCGTAATGGTCAGTAGCTCTCCGTATTGTAACCGTAATCAATCGTACTAGTCCTTGTATATCCGTAGCGATCCTTGACAATTTTTGAACATGCACAAAAATTGGCTACGGAAAAATCAACCGTAGCGTATCCCTGCTAGTCCGTATTTAACAGTACTGATACGTACTGGTCCGTACGCAAACCGTGCTAGTCCGTACTGATTCGTAGTCCACCAAATTTTCAAGGATTTCCACGGTTTGGTACGGAGAACTACGTATTTGTACGGTTACCCTACGTATAAGCTACGGTTTTAATACGGATTAATACGGCATTGTCACGGAAAGCCACGATTGTAATACGTTGTACTACGGAGAGGCAAGGATTAGCACGGTCTTATACGGTTTATTGCGTTGCAACACGAAACGGCACGGAATGGTACGGTCCACCACTGTTCAGTACGGATGAATTAAGAATCATGTACTTTTTCAAGGGTATAAATACTACCTCTTTGTTAAAAACATACATACATTGTATTTGCGGGAACATTGAATAAATGATAATTGCAATTTACTGGCTGCAACTTTATATTGAAATGGCTCGGAATGCGGAGGCAGTGGTCGAGCTGCTTGATGACATGCATAGAGGTAAAATATGTTGAGGATGCAGCGTCCTACAAGAAATTCACTTTAATCGGACCTGATGTGTCTCGGGGGTCGGACGCGATTAAGCCGAATCCTCTACGCCAAAATCATTGAACTCTGCAATTCGTTTTTTAGGTGTTCTTTTCTTCTGAGGCATTTTGAAAATGAGCAAGCAAGAGGTTATGGACGGATGTATTAGGTCCGTATAGATCCGTGGAAATTCGTTCTTCTCCGTATCAATTCGTTCTTCTCCGTATCAGACAGTACTTATTCGTACTTACCCGTGCTTATACCGTAGCAGACCGTAGTGTATCCGTAGTGCGTCCGCCCTGATTCGTGTCGCTCCGTACCAAACCGTGTAGGTCCGTAACAATCCGTGTCTCTCCGGGGGCTTTTGGTGGTAAATCCGTCGGACTCCGTACTCATACCGTTGTGTGTCCGTACCGGAACTGTAGTGGACTACGGAATTTCACATTTCCGTAGTAATCCGTGAACGATTAGACCGTAGCTCTTCCGTGGCATTATCCGTGAATATGTGACCGGGGAATAATTCGTGTTTACAACTGACTATTGCATTATTTGATATTTAACATAGTCTATTCATTATTAACCACCGAATTCTTTACAAATTGTTCATTTAGATATTACATTAAGGATATCTTTATTTATGACGTCAACTAAATGTGGGCACCTAATTAATCACGACTATCGTACTGACAGTAATCATCTTCATTTATTAAATTATATTTGTATTATTTCTCACACATAGTGCATTTCGACCATCTTTAACAGTAATTAGTTTATCATAGATGAACCCTGATACTTTAGACCTGTACTTTAGGTCAGCTCAAATTGTTTTGTGTTTTTAATACAAAGATTTAACGATTAAAGTAATCCCTTATCCATAAGCTTTTGTAAAATCTACAATTGACCCGAAAAACATTTATACTTGTCCAACTTTAGATCGAGTTAATCATCGTTTGACGTAAGAAAAAAAAGAACGAGGCTTATAAACAGTGTACATACACGGTCACACACGGTAATACAATAGTACTAAATCGCCTTGTATTAATCTATATACAATTGTTTTGTTATCTAATACATGAACTAAAATATTCATTCAAAAACACGGTAAATAATTAAACTGATGTACAGAATGTTACTATGTTCACATTTAAATTATTTTCAAATGTCTCATACATGTTAATTATTGCAATAAAACATTTGATATCAATATAAAACTTATAGCAAAAATTGTCAATGAACTGATGATAACAACTTTTTTTGGTCATGCATTTTCTTACATTTATCATTTAGCCATAAAATGTGTTCCTATCACCATTCATATGAAATAATTTAGACTACATATTTATATAATTATATATTTTCTTCATATACTATCAATTATAAAAGGTAGTTATTAAAGTACACGATAGATAGTTCATTTATAGTTCATAAACCTAGTTGTAAAAACACGAAAGAAAGTACGAAAGTAAAAAAATATTCATCCTTCACCATGAAAACATAATTGAGACCAATTAAGTAATACTTTGGATATTTATTGTATTTGTAACGAATGATTCAATTCATTTCAACAGAAAAACAGCAGCTATACCTCCTAACCTGATCACTGCATTATGATAGCAGTTGATAAAAACATTCAATACATGGACATGTAAGCACAAACTTATTTTACTAGAGCACATTGCATTATCTTATACAAATCAGATACAGTAAAAGAAAAACAACGATAAGCCATCATTTATTTTTCATTTTCAATCAGCTAAGACAAATCCTCCAATTGTTTTACAGTTTGAATAAAACAATTCTTGTTTTAAATTAAATCATACCTAATTGCAACTTTCTCCTTTTATTTCCTTCTATTTCTGTGTCATCCATTTTCATATCAATGGCATTTATATTGTGTGCAGCCACAATTCCATTTTTATACATAACATTTGAATTTTCTCCTATTGCACATGATTAGTTTATGAAACCATATTGCGTAGTTAATGAAATTGCAGTTCACAAATGATTAAATCAACTGTACAGTAATAATTTGTTAACTTAACACAATATTCTATTTGCTGTGTATTATTTGCAGAAGTCGTTCATGCTTAACAGCAATACCACAAGCTTATTCTTTCCATTAGTTTAAACTATACGACAACCTTCATTGACCCCTCAATGTTTCTTTACATGTCATTAGGGCGATAAGTTTTCCTTTCAGATATAGTTTTATCTAACCCACTATTTCACTCTGACTGACAAGCTAAACAAATAAAACTATGATATACGAAATACAACACTTTTGACACAGAATTTACAACTGATCGAAAGTTTCAAATAAATCAAGCGTTTAGGTCAAAAGAGGAAACATATATCACGGTTAAAAATTACAATCGTTTTTTATTCTGTCCGCTAAATCCTCTTTTGAAAACCGTCAGCGGGACGTACATTTACACGTAAGAAATAGATTAATAAAGCTTCCATATAACTGACAGGTCTGATTTTAATTTCCTTCCAATAAATCAAACCGATCAATGAGATATCAAAAGGAAAGGAGAAAATGTATTGATGAACATCATGGATAAACCGGAGGTGGCTTGTACCCATAGAAGTACAGCAAGAATATGTCTAATTCTTGTACAAAAAGGTGGAAGAAAATTCATTAATTCTTCATAATGAAATCATTATAATATATATAGGCGAAGATACGAAATTCAATAAGTTTTCCTATCAGAGACCTGCTATAGCTTGACAGTTGGGATTATGATAATGATAGACGGTCTGCCTTACAAATTCAAAGTCTTTTCTTTACATGGTCAGTTTTTAAAAGGTTAATTAAATGTCTCATGAACACATATTATAGTTGAGACCTTCGAGTAGAACTTGAGTGAAACTTTAACAATTAATTTCTTTGCATATTTGAATTGAAGTATTCAAAGACATTGCCCTATATGTCTTGTCATTCTGTGTCAAGTGATAGCCAGTTTCTTCACTGTAAGGCAGCACAGGGGCCAAGGTCGAGAGACCGTTTAAAGCTAAATTACAGGTCTATCTTACATTTGCCAGTAAAACTCATGAACAGACTAAGTTTTCATATTTTGTTTTTGATATTAAGGGGTCCCTATCTTTCTCTTAAACTGTGGATGCCATGAAAGGTTTCTTATAGTTTCATCTCGTGTCGTTTTTAAATGTTATTCGGGATAATAGATCGAAATGCCTTTAACTTGAAAAAAATACAACAGTTTAATTTGGTGATGAAACAAATCGCGTTGAAAATTCAAAATTCATACCTAACACAAACTTAATCAGAGCTTGCTGCATTGTTGCCAGTGATATAAATGTATCATTGCACTTCGGAATTGATAAATATAACTCAAGTAAAATGAACTGTTTTGCACGTGTAAATATTTGTCCACTACTTTCAATCTAGTCTTTGATTTTAATAACATTTAATCATAAGACTGGTCGCTGCTTAATTCTTAGGAATACTCTATTGACTTTACCAGTACAATTTAAGAATGAACGCAAACCACTTCTGCAATGTCCATTAATTGTATTGCTTTTAATGTTCTCGGGGATGTTTTTTTTAAAAATAAATACCAATTGTTACAATTATTATTCTTTTTTTAATTTGGCAGAAAAGTTAACTATTTTAAATTTTCCGTAAAATACAGAGAAAAACAGAATTACTATACTTGGTTTGTTATAGCCGTTTCAGGCATGTAAGTATAGTTTGCAACATGCATGATTTGGATCAGCCACGACTGAGTGTGATTAGCTTTAGACACAATATGTATATATGTACATCACGCTCTCTCAGTCAAGATATTCGAGGTGGTTGGTATGCGGGGTAGTGAAGTTATTCGAGGTGGTTGGTATGCGGGGTAGTGAAGATATTCGAGGTGGTTGGTATGCGGGGTAGTCAAGATATTCGAGGTGGTTGGTATGCGGGATAGTCAAGATATTCGAGGTGGTTGGTATGCGGGGTAGCTCTAAAACACTTTACCTTCATTACTGAACAAATGATCCGTTTATAAGTCTTAAAACACGTATTTTTTATATTGTTATACAGACATTTGTAATAGAAATGGTTTTATGATATTTAGCCGTAAGTAATCCAGGTTATATCACTCGCCATTGTGTTTATATTCGCAACAATTACATTTAGTTTTAAAACCATATCGTTTGTATGTATCGAAAAACATTGTGTAATTTTCTAACAAAGTCTCTACACAAACTATTGACTTTGCAATAAATACCTCAGTATTGATTAAATAAATCTTATCTTTTATTTATAGATATATAAATGTTATCAAACTAACTTATTAAGTGTGAGAAGCATTTTTCAAAACAACAAACTATATAAGCACATTGTGTGCCTTTCTTAAGATTTTCTGCCTCCTGCAAATTATCTGCATCAACCAAGACTGTTAAAATGGCACATTCATATCGGTCTTATTTTTCAATTATTTTTATTTCCGACCATTGTGTATTTTAAAGAGTACCATACAATGTAAAAATTTACCGTTAAATTTATAGTCGTTTACTGGTATTCCGTAACGGGTTTAGCCCGTACACTATTATACGGTATCGGACCCTCGTTTGCGTTGCATTGCGGGATAGCGTTCCACGGCAGCCATTTTACTAAGTGTGACAAGAGGTAAAACATGTCTTACAAAAAATCCTAATTAGTACAAGAATTTGCTCGCTATGGATTTTTTGTTTCGATTTTCAAAGAACAAAAAGTTATATTCAATTGATTTTCAGAATGTCATTTAATTACTCGATATAAAGCTTTTGTAAAATTATGCTTAATATCTGAAAATTACTACCCCACCCACCTGGCAGCTGGACTCCAGCATTGATCCGTATATTTACTGGGCCTCCGTAATGTTTAAGGCCTGTAATTTTACTGCTTGACCAGTATTTTTACGCCAAAACATGTTACGGATAGCCCGTAAATATACGGGCCAAGTCCTGGAAACCAGCTGCCAGGACTTTTCCCGTAAAATTTTACGGTAAATTTTTACAGTGTAGATAAGATGTCATTTTAAGAGCACAATGTAGATAAAAAATGCAGAAAGTAGAGTACATGTATTATCCTCATCACATTATTATATTTTACCTAAAATATACAATGGCTCAAAATACAAATTAATATAAAAAAGTTCGCAAATAATCAAAATTGTTATAACAATATATTTTTGAGTATTATAATATGTTTAGAATCGTTACATTTATGAGGTATAATAGAGAGAATTAAAGAATCCCTAAAGGACGCCCAAAACGACAAAATTGAAAATGTTGCATGCTTGGTTTGATTGAGCCTGTTATGGACGGTACTGGAAAATGCAAGTTACCGTCCACGCCCTCTATCACCGGTTTAAGCAGAATTCAACATTTAATCATGGTAATGGTGAAATTTTGTATTTAGAAACATCCGCAGATGTGTTCATATGGCAGTTAAACTATACTTTAGTACTACGACGGAAGAGAGTTATTCGTTATGACTATCAGACAATTTGAAAACTTCAAAATTTATTTAAGAAAATATACTACTTTCCTAACAATGATTTTAATACTATTATTGCTAAAGAGATGTAATCACTCTCTATAATATGTAATATTCAGACTAGATCAAATCAAACTTGCGATTTTTACCTCTTTTCATGTTTCTATCTATGGTCTTTAAATACACATTAATCTATTTGCATAAAACTGGCAGATGTTATAAAATTATAGAGATGAGCCACTTTAAATTATGATAAATATTAATGTAAACACTGTAGCTATAAAAAGGGGGTAGAGTGGTGTTGAGTACTATTTTATATTTGACAGGGGGGTTATGTTAAGGATCGACAGTGCTCTTCTTAATGACCTAAACAAGGTTACAATTTGGTATTTTTGACGAAATAATATTATTCTGATAACTCTTTTTATACCAACAGTCAAAAATAAATCAATGAAAATACATGAAACTTCGTCTGTTCATATAGTAAATAGAAGAATAATACTTGAAATATCTTTATTTCATTTTATAACATTGTTTCGAGGACCTGTTTAACTTTACGGGTATGTATTTAAAAATGCTAAATGTAAACAAATCAATTGCAACTGTTTAATGCAGAAATCATTCAATCATCCGGACTACTAAAGACGAGTGTTAGAACACTAATTTTTATCAATGCTCTTTTTTTTGGTTGATCATTTTCTTTAACTATATCATTTGATCTTTGAATTACAAAAACAAAAATGTACAGTGTTTATGATGCTTATATGTTAATATAAATATTATTTTGTTGTGTACAATAAGTCTTTAATCTTTAAATTATGTTCCGTATTATTAATTAAAAATTGTCATAATCATGGTGTGAAACAGAATACATACAATGACTTAAGTCATTATCTCACAATTGATAATCATATGTACATATTAGCTTTCTTCAGTTTGTAGGTTAAATTATCGAACATTTTCTACTTGGGGGTAGTCATACTGACGTCATTCAACATAGATCTATTTAGACAGTTCGATTACACTTGATAAAATTTTGGATCATTTTTCAAAAGAATGTTTAAACTGAAAAATGTCTATAGTAGAGGGTTCACGAAGATAATCGTACATGCATGTGCAAGACAGCAAAGTCGGTCAATGAAGAACTGAGAATGAAATATTACGACAAAGAACATCTGCAAAGAATTATCCAAAAAGAAATTCGTCTGCGAGTAAAGTGTAATTTCAGACGATAATTTTTTCACAACATGTACAAAAATGAAGTTATCAAATTTGTTAGGTCAAGACGTTTCTTAAGAGATAATCTACAGGATGTTCCTTTTTAAAGTTGACAAGGTCGATAAGGAAAACGTCAAGTAAGCAGTTCATATTGTCGACAAAAATAATCTACATAATTTTCAACATATTATCCGTTTTAGAAGTAGTTTGTTTTGTTGGATTTGAAGATGCACCGACGCTTTAAATGTCATATGATAAATTTTCCGGGTTTACTGGTTGAGGCAGTCGCCAGGTGCATGACTCCAGAGTAAAACCACCGAACTTCCATATGCTAGTTGGATAGTTTCCTCACATGAAATAATATTTTTTTTTATATGATATGGGAAAAGTATCGGTCCTCCACATGGGATATCGTCAAACTTACACAACCACTCTAGTTTATTGAAAAGAAGAAAATAGCGAACACGTTTTGAAGGATACATGGTTTGTTTAAGGTTCTAGTTAGTAACGATTTGAAATGTATCGCCCATCCTTTAACATAACTTATTATCAAAGATCCTGTTTCTAAGTGCTGAAATGTCTACGACGAATAAAGCGTTTAGTATAAAATGTTGCTAAACATTGTGTACCAATCGCATTGACCATCATGAACCTTAACAAACATCCGGAATCATTAATCCGTTCTCCGTAATCACTATCTGATTAGTATAGAATATACAGCAGATGGACAATATTACTCTTATAGTGACTAATATATTACTCGGTAAAAGGTTTTTTGTCTTCTTGGATTTTGGTCAAGGAGTTGGCAGTTTAAGTTTTAACAGTATGATACCAGTGAACTAGGACGATGGCACCCTACGGTATAACATGCTGTTAATGTTAGAAAATCTCTGTTTACTTTGAAATGTAAACACTTCCATACAATACGCATTGAAAATTGTTTATAAAATTCTCAATGGAAAATGTTGACGATATCACCCACAGTAAAAGAGTATTCAACGAAGTGTTTTAAATGGTTAAGTCAAAGACAAACAAAACTGCTAGCTGTAAAATCCGTTAATATGTCTTAAGTCTCCAAATCTGTATACTTTAAGTACTGATCATTTATCTCATGACAATATAATATCACGGTCATCATTTTATATGACATTTACATTATTTTAACTTTGCTTCATGATGGTTTGTTTAAGACCCTGTTGATTTGGTGCTCTTCGAAATATTGGAATGGTACAGAGAATTTATTGCATATTAGACTAGCATCAAGTGTGACGGTAAACATGGCAGTTACTATCTTCTCGAGCGCAAGATGGTGATGATGATGTTGTCTAAATACTTGCCCTAGCTCTAACAGCTGATAGTGTTACGTGATTTACTTTTGATATCTTCTTTCAAAACAACGAAACTTTTGATTTCTTGATTCCTAAAACGGAGGTATACATTAATATTGTCAACCAAGCTATATATATGGTCTACAATACTGATTTCTGTCATCCTGTTTGATATACTGTTTATGGAGGACGAGACAGTACCTGGAGATTGACTTCTTACACTACTTTTTATAACTTTGAGTGGAACTGGCAGTAATATTGTAAGACAAACGTACTTTCACACACCCTTTTTTCTGTCGGTTGTTCAGTTTTAGTGTTTTGATATTTAAATCCATAAACGTGCAGTTAATCGTCAAAATGTTAAAATCACCCGGACGAAGAGTTTTTGGATTTATTTTTTTTAGATGTTTTTCAGTTAATCATCGCTACAAAGTATATTTTAATTATGATATAAATAGTTCCTTGTGTATCTCCTATGCTTTGCTTTTTTGCAAAGATTATTGTATGTATTTGTATCTAGTTGAGAAATAAAATTTAGCAATATAATCAAAACAAAATTAATAGAAATCAGAGTATCCGATATGATTATTTTGTTGAAACCTGCCGTTGTCAAAAAATAGGATATTTTTTTACTCAATGGTGCCTTCATACTGCTAACTGTTTAAAAATAATTACATTATTGAAACACAGTTTGACCTGGGACTTAATATTTTGAGTCCCAGGTTTGACTGAATATGACATAATCAGACACTCGGATGTTTCTAATGTTGAATGCAGTATATCAACTATGTTGTTACGTTGTATTGTTGTCATACATTTACATAAACCAACTACACTAGAATATACATGATCTGGAAAGTATGTTCATTCATTAAACACCTGTTATCTGATATGTAACAGTGAACTGTTACTGGACTGATTAAAATCGATGATTAGTATGCACACTGATGATATAAATATAAACATACCTGTCATTGTGTAATATCACAGTATATCATTACAACACTGAGGTGACACCATAAACTTTGACATAATCTCGGTGTATGTCCACACTAGTTCGTTACCTAATCATAGCATTATCAGTTAATTATCACTGATCAACAGCAGAAGTACTGTTGTACTATGTTAAGAAAGTACATTAGTACACTCTAAAACAAACATCCGCAACACTTCTCTCCGAGTAGTGGTTAACAACAGTTAGTTAGGTATTGAAATAAAATGTATCACTGTCAGTGTCGCAATTCTTAAGTTGACCAGCTGACGAACTATTCGTGCCCTTGGAATTCAAAATGTCTTTTAAGAAGTAACAGTTAGATCCTCTAAAAGATACATTTTATTTTATTCTAAACTTTGACATGTAAGTCACGTCCCTGCTTAACGCACTTGAAAATTTATTCCTTTGATAGTGTCAATTTCTTTCCACTGTCGGCAATGCCTATTTAATTCTATTCACACTTAGAACTCTTTAGGCATTCGACAGATTTCATATTTCATTCCGCTGTATTAAATGAAAATTTTCAACCTCACAACTTATATGAGGTGATTAAAACTGCTTTTATAACCCCGTAAATCTACCTATTCAATTGGACGCATTTTTACGTATTTACACAGAACGACGATTATTCATTTTCTTTTCACATTTGTTAAATAAGTATAAACGAATCGTGTTCCGCTAAATGAATACACTATAAAGTCCCGTTATATTCAGCTGTATGTTGCCAACACGTCTCTTCAAAAGGCAGTGATTCTCTTATCTTACTGTGACGCCAAGCGACCGACTCAGGTCTTAATGTTCATCATCTATCATCATATTTGCACATCCAAATATTAATCAAAGTAAACCGCCATATTCAATTCATTTAAAACTGTCATACCACTGTACTTATTGGAATTAAAGTCATCGATAGTAAAACTGATTTGCTTTGGTGACCTAGTCGGTAGTAACAAGGGCTTGATTTAACCATATTTGAAGTAGATTGTGTACATTTTACATGTAAATTAGCGTTAAATTTTAACACTACCTATACATGTCCTTGAAAAACGAATACAATTAAAGTGAATGCATAAATTGGTATGCTAAAATGGCATGTTAGACATGTTTTAGATAAAGTTAAAAGTTAAGGGGTTTTTTTAGAAGGTGTTACATTAAATTAAAATACTTAACTTAATAAATCACTTTTTCAACACTTTTTTACTTTTATGAAGTTACATAACGATATACTTTATTGTTTTAAAGCAGATACATTTAAACTTATATTGATACATGTACTGTATATTGTCTTTTTTTTAATGCAAAAGTTTGCCGATTTTTTGTTCTATACATTCGTATTTAACTCTTCAATTAACCCCCCTGTTAACCTTCATGTTGGAAATTTTCCAATTTACAGATTAAATATTTTCTCACTTCTTTTTTCAAGCTTGGTAGCACGTCAAATATACAAAGTCAATAGAAATCATAATTCCAACATAATTATAATTTGCTTTACGGATCAATTTAACTTTACCTATCTGGCTTATAAAGTTTTCAAATATAAGGCACTTACGACAACACAAAACATACAAAACACTTCTTATTACATTTTATATAAACATAAAATAAATTATTTCATTGCTTAAACACATAATTTTTATAGATAAGTGGGTTAAAAAATTGAAGCATTAGCTGGAATGCGTATTTTAAGAGGAAAGAAGTGACATCGCGTGTGGGATACTACTGTACGTATAATAAATAAAATATCAACGACTAAAGCTTAAATAAATCTTTATCATGAAATTGTCATAAAATGGTCTGAAAGGACAAAAAATGTTAAATTCTCAATTAAAAACATCAAAATCGTCAGATTATTTTGTGGTGTTGCCAACCTCCTTTGTGGTGTTGCCAACCTCCTTTGTGGTGTTGCCAACCTCCTTTGTGGTGTTCTATTTTAAATAAAAGAAAAGCGGAAACCCCTCCTAATCTGACCAAAAGGGACAGTGAAAATATTAAATCAGTTTCAATTACGTTGTAAATCTTGCAATTTCCATGGACTTTTGTTATTATGTTCTAAAAAAACTCCAAGTTTATTGTGAACTAGTTGACTATGTAAATGCAACATGATATTGCAACTTTGAATTTTACATAGCGTCAAGCGTACATAATTTATCGTCTGTCAAAAACGTTAAGATTACGAGCAAGAACTTAAAGTTATATAAAAAAAAAGACAAGAACGCTCTTACAAGAACACACTGACAACATCTGACAGTTTTATTATCTAGCATATTTAGTATGTGAGTTAAGCCTAATCTCCCATAACTCTATACATGCTTCTGATTTTAATGTATTTAACTAAACCCCCAATGGATGCCAATTATAACCACCCACAAAAGCACCAAAAAACCCTTCACGCTTAAATAGCGTGTATCAGCACTTTAATATATATATCATTGGTAATTAAATGAGAGAAACTTTTTTATTTAACTTTACCACATTATTATAAAATAAATTATTAAATTATAATACATAGAGTCCAAGGTTTATCTGAGAAATCATTGCCATCTAAGTGCAAGGGAACTACCCGGCTTATTGATGAAATGGCTTTGTTTCCATTCAAGTTTAGAGCAATTAAACTTCTGAAAATTCACAATAAGACGTTTATCATGTGATATTAAATACTACAAAAAATAAAGCTTATTGAGAAAGTCACCCACTTTTGTGTAAAATGCTTTTATAAATGTCGTATATCAGACAATAAGGCATTATGTCCAGTTTATAGAATAAGCAAAGTGAGAAATGACAAACTGCTTTTGTTATCTAGAGTACAATTATATCATAAACAGAGCTTGATGTGGGGTCAATTTTGTTGAGTTTTAGACCTTAATGAGAATTGTACCTACATATTCACTAAAACAATTAGCTGCTTCTGTATTTGTGTGCAAAACCAGTAACATGTTTTGAATGAAGTTGAGTAGTAAATAGTATCGAAAATCAACAGTTTTGTACACAACATGTCTGAAGGTGTAAATTTAGTTTATATTTGTGTTTTGCTAGTGAGCTATGGTCAAAGGTAACAATACCGATGTTTATATTCTTATAAAATAGAGAAATACAGAACCCATAAAGAAGACCCAAAACGGCAAAATTGAAAATTTTGCAGGGTTAGTTTTGACTGAGCTTGTTCATGTACGGTACTGAAAAGTGCAAGTCACGATTGTGTTTGGACAGAATAATATGTATTCAGGTACCAAAGTTATCAAAAAGTCAAAACCAATTTCCTGAATAACCTTAAATAATCGGGTAGGCATAATGTCGGTCACGATTAATTAAGACTTATTTCTACCGTTGGTTTATTTTTCATTATTTCCCCAGATTTGATCATTCTACATTCGATCGATATTTCTACTTTCGAAACAAAGCTTCACTTGAATAAAATACTGATATCCTCAATTTTAATTATATATAAATATCAAACAAACTTCGGCAATAGTGTAAACAAAACTCCTAATTAAAACTACATCTGTCCAATTGAACAGGCAGATAATTCACTCCACTGAATTCCGAATGTCATATCACAAATCCATTTAATCCAAATATTTAAAGAAATCCTCAAGGTTTCATTTCACATACACCAAAAAAATACAACGCACCGAAAACAATTGATCAAATACCCGAATAAACTATACTGTCGAGTATGTTAGGTAGTGCATATTGGTTGGTTTTTATTTACACAATATAGCAAGCAGAACAAATTCGTCCAAGGGCAGTATTATCGAAAAAATGTATAAGAAAATTGGGCCAGTCGTAAACAGGGGTATAAAACCTTTCAAAGATAACTAAGTTTGATTACCTGTAATTTAAATAAAATGCCAGCACCTCTCCTCTATTTTATGACAATCTTTTAAATTGCTACAGGTCAAACAACGGTAACTTCATAATATCAATGTACGTTGTATATTATTTAAAAAAACAACAACAACAACTGCAGCACTATTTTTTTTGATAATTTAGATAATTTCATAATGTTGAAAAATCATTTTACCACGCGGATAAATTGATCGACTGAGAGCATGAGTCTATAAGAAGAACAGATTTTTATCAAGAAGTATACATAGACAATCATCTTTATCAAAGTGCAAGTGTTTCATAATATAAAAAAGTCACAGAACATATACCAGTAAAATGTATGAGGTAACAAAGAAATATCATTAGTCTCTTCATAGAACACAATCAACATGTGTTCATACACAAACGACACTTTGACGTCAGTACCACACAACTCCAGCAACATAAATCTGTATACGTCTCAGCTGGTTAACATTCAAGTCGGTTTTTGACATAATACATATATACTCATACTGCCGAGACATTTCAAGTTATAAACAATATTCACCGATGTAGGACAATAAATTAGAAATGTATATCATAATGCATAATTAAAAGCCTACAACACTCAAGATTGTTATTGAAATATTTTACTTAAAGTTCAATATTATATATACAAGTACCCTGAAGAGTTATTTTAATGCTGAAATAAAATGACCAAGCCCTCTAAGCTAACTTTACACATACTTGTTAAGTGTTGTATCGATCTTATTATGGGAGAACCGATATAATGTTGTGATCTCCCTTTAACTTTAGCTGAATTATATCAGTGAAAACCAGATCATCTCAATGTATGTATAATAAATCATTATAAATCAATGTCTTTCCTTTTTTTGTAAACGAAATGCCATTTTTATTCTCATATTTACACTTTGAACAAAAACAGTACATGCAATCTAACACCAAACAGACAAAACACCAAAACTAACGCAAATTAAATTGCGCCCGAATTTGATAAATCAGAAAGGAAACAGCTGCAGAATGAGAAATCAGCTATCTTGGGCAATCGGTCATTCCTCCTGAATTCAGTTTAAACAAATATTTTCAATAAGTTATCAACAGAATAAATCAAACAACGTACACACAAATATTTATAGAGAAATCAAAATTAAAAAAAAAGTATCATAAAGTGTACATTACAGATTGATATCTATATTTTCATATTCAAAACTACATATTATATACTTAAAATTCATTCTCTTTGTCTATATAATTAATATATCCCCTGTTCAGAATATGTCATTGACCGAAATTTAGTTACGTTATAACTTTGCAATACTTCATGATTTAATAATTTAACACAAAGCATTTGTCGGGTTTATCTATCATTTGTGTATGTTAACACAATACATTTGACGTAGTTAGTCACACGAATGATAAATGTGTTTTAATGTAAAGATTACTGGAGCTTTAAGGTCAATCGTATATCTGACTTCACCATCATTATACTATATCAATGTTTTAATAGTCTTATATTTAGGTTTCTGGTATAGATTACATTCTATATGAAGTTAATGATGAGGACATACCGCCGACGACTCGTTCCAATTGAAATTGTTCTTGGATTTACATTGAAAAAACAACACACACGCTTTATTAGGTGACTTATATATCTTATCTGAACAAGTAACAAACATTGGAGAGCAATATTAGGTATTTACAACAGTAGTGCTTATGTATGGCCATATTTTTAAATCGTTATTTCATCCATTGAAGAAATTGTTATTTCAAAGGCAATGAACTATGTTAACATCAATAGCCTCTCAGTCCAACGGTAGAAAATGGTAGAATATAGGCGATCTTATAAGTATTATGATAATATCTGAAATTATCAATACATCAATTGTAATATAAAGATCAGTTTCTATTTGCTATTTAAGTACATACATTCGTCTCCCATCTATTCGGTAGGTTTCCAAATATATTATCGAAAATAATCTTCTTTTACGTCTAATGATGTTGAACAGTTAGTATGTTTATACGAAATGGTGTGCAATCATTATTAAAGAAATAGAGAGAACAAAATATACTTAATAAAAATGATACATTCTTCATGAAGTATATGTTATCTTCTTGTTATCTAATGCTGTATCATTATTTAAGTTTTATATACGTTTTGGCAGTGATGTCAAGATGAATAAAAACAAATCAAGACTAGAACACTGTATTGACATATGTATACTAAGATACAAGGTTATATATGAATGGTCAGTCGTAATCTGGGACACAGTGCTGAAACTATAAACTCTCAGAACATAGATATGATTATTTTTCGAGACGACTAACCTTAGGCTGATAAGCATAACTGTTATTAATCAATTATATACCATATATATATACTACATGTAACATGATCTCGACAAGACACTTCACTTTATTCTGTAAAACTAATATAGCCCCCAACATTCGAGCTACTTTATTAATGAGATCATGGAGTGCATCCATTTAACAAGAACAATCAAATTCGACCCCTGTAGAGGCAGTTCCTAAACAATTGACGTCATTAGTTTTAATGATGAAATACATCACAGCAAGTGTCATATGATTGGTATTTCTGTACAATGATGTTAAAATGATCAGTTATATCTCGATCAAGATATATTTATTAAACACTTGTGGATATAGAATAAAGTACAATATCCTCATCAAAATGTATTTTGGGAATGTACTGTATTACGAAGCGTATGGTCAAACTTGCATGCTTTCCTCTTGCAAATTATTTTTCAAATTTATACAGTAAAGAAACAGATCTTTTTGAGAGCTTACAAACAAAAAAATGAATAGTAATGTTGTAATATAATTATTTTAATATTTCATCTCAAAAATGAATGAAACATCTCAAAAATGAATGAAATATCAAAAGACGAAGCCAACTTTTGATATTTAAAAAAAAAAACAAAAAAACTTTTACTATTAAGGATACAGGGTGAAAAAGAAATTGCAAATGACAAAATGAATCATATAGTCAAAAATCGAGAAAACTATCTAACACTCTAACAAATATAACCAATGATAAAAACAAATTTAAACCATAAAACATAATAAATTTAATGAAACTAGTTCATTTGTCTCTATGTTTTTTTGTTTTTGTTTGTTTGAGTTTGTTTGTGCTATGCGTGCATGTTTGTTTTTAGCATTAATGTTTGTTGTTGTTGTTTTTGTTTTTTTGTTCATTTATTATTCATTCTATTGGGAAAAAGTTTTTTTAGTGTGTGATGTTGTATTTGTTCTTTTGTTTGGAATTAGGGAATATGTTGTAATTTAATGTGGCTTGAATTACAGAAGATGTGCTTATATTTTGTCATAAAGTGTTGTATGTAATTTATGTGAATGATTATGTAAATATGCTTTTTTAATATGATATAAAAGGGGACAAAATGTAGGAACAACTTACGAACTGGATTTTTGGCAGACGACCTTCTCGAGCTACTGCTGGAAAAACTACTGATACTATGACTGGAGGACGGTAATTTGTAACCCTTCACTAACAAATGTTCACTATTGTTATGTCCATCTGTAATAAAATACGAAAACACGAGGATAAAAGGAGTAAAACAATAAATGCAGCTCTATCTGAAAGTTGCAACATAGCAGCTAAATGCTACAAAGTTGATATAGATGGTCCATTCACTTTAGAGGAAATTTGTTTGTAAAACTAAAACAATAAAAGTTTAGGTAATGATAATATAAACCAAAATTTGTTTATATTAAAGATTTGTTTAGATTGCAAGTCGGGAATTTACCCAGAAGACTGGCTTTCTCCCAATTTAAAAAAAGGAGTGACAAATAATCCCATTGATTTCAGAGGAATCACATAAAGTTCATGGATAATTTTTTTCTTTATATCTAAGAAATGGCATGCGTGAGAATGAAACATATTTTGATGATGCACAATTTGGATATTTTTGGGTGACTATATTTTCATTTAAATACATAGTGATTAAACAGATTTTGAACAATAGATACAATTTGTTTTGTTGTTCTATAGATTATGAAAAATGTTTTGGCTCCATAGTAACTAATGTACTGTGGTAGGCAGAAGTTGTAAATTTTTAAATTTCATTTAATCATTATACTCTTACATTTACTTATGTATAAGAATTCCACAAAATGTTATTAGAAAAAAAAAATGAGGCAAAACCTTTATAGTTTTTTTAAAAAAAAATCAATGGATTGAAACAGGGGGAACCAATCTCGACTGTCCTGTTCCATTTCTTTCATCAATGATGTCAGCGACAGCATTGGTCGATTTTGAGAAACTTCAGAAAATGATATTAATCAGTTATTGTGGTATTTACTACTTTTGGAATTAGAATTAGTATGAGAATCTTTACTACTGATAAGTATAAATTTCATGTACAAATACAGTTCAACATAAGTTATAGATTTTCTATAAATAAATATAAATGGGGATTGAAAACAAATGTTAAGAAAACTAACGTTTGTATTTTGAAATGCACAAAATTATGAATGACGCATGATGAAATTGTTGAATTGATATTGATTGTTTTTGTTTCTTTGGTGTTAAAACTTCAAAATCAGGTTCTTTTGTACATGTTGTCAAACGTTCACCTGAACAAGTATTAAGAGGTATTCTCTTTTCCCTTCAATCGAAGATATTAGGCGTAAGACAACAGGCAACAAACATTACAGTGTTAGGCATGTTAGGAAGATACCCATTATCAGCCCTGACACAAGAAAGATCATTGACATATTGTTTAAAACTAAAAAGATATAACACAACAATTGTTTATTGTGGTTTATGTTGAAAATTGTCATATTACAAACTGAACGGCAACATGTTAGACTAGAAATGTTAAAAATAAACTTGATGCGTTAGGCTTTACTGATATGTTTTTGAACTGTCACGTAGAATTAAGTATTTATTCATTTATGTTCTAAGGAGAGTAAGACTTTAACATGCACAGTATTGGCTTATGTTTATACCAATACACCAAAATTATAATACAATTACAAAATTACAATTACAATTTACATGTTTTGATGCTCGTGCGTTGCTGTCCTTTTTGTTTTGTTTATAACATTACACATATATTTACATCTTTTCACATAAATTAAGTATATTTAACATTTGAAAAATACTTCCTTTATTTCTCAAGTTACTCAGTTTCAACGGATATTGTAATTAATCCCGGCATAATTTCACAATAAATTAATCATTTTTGTAAGTTCTAAAAATAGAAGACTTAACAAGGGATAACGCATTTTTAATGTTTTGGATTAATTTAAAACTGCGTTTTTGTTATCAGGAAGAGTTTAATACATGTCACTGATACATGACGGGTAACATATATTCTATTATCATTTTTGACAGAGGGTCTTTTTCAATTCACTTAAAGAAATAAAAAAGAAATAGAAACAGATGTATATGTGGCATAAAAGATAATGGAAATAATTTATGAGAAACTTTATTATTTAAAATGTTTTGGAGCAGAAACCGTTCACAACTTTTACAGATATTTGCAGCCAGCCCCTTGTTATACAAAATAAAGTCACAGACTAATAATAATCGGTCAGCAAGGATTTTCAGCATTAATGTTGATAGACCCATTAATTAGAAATCATCGCAAAATGCACACTGACAAATTCAACACAGTTCTAAAAAATAACAGTTTAGAACCATAATTTGCAAAACCAAAATATTAATTTATAAGCTTTCTGAGAAATAAGATTTTGTATTTTAACAAGCTAACTGCGAGAAACCATTGATTACGGATGTAGCTCATTTCCTGCCATGTCACTGTAAATGTCTCTAAATATCATATCGATATATGATGATGTTCAGTTTTGAAATTTATTATTTCCGGGAAATTGCCAGAGTAATTTGTCATATCATTACTCCTATTCTAATCATCATTATGAATAATTGATAGCTTACTATCAGAATGCAGAAGTCCTCTTACATATATTACCTTTTTAAATTCTAAGAAGTAAATCTCAAAAGCAGATATTTCAACATTTTAGGTATGCAATAAAATGAACCACAGGCAATTTGAGAAAAAAAATGAATATATTTCGCTGGATACATTAAAACTTGAAAAATTTGAATAATTTTGGTCAAAATACAATGTCTGCTAAATGATTAGATGCCATTTAAAATGTTTCCATTTTGTTTTGCCTTCGCAACTTAACAAATAAAAGCAAAAATGGTTTTCGTACATGAAATCTTAAAGAACCAATTACACAACACTCACAACCGTTAATCCACTAATCTATGGAATATTTCATTTTTCAAAATCTGCTTTACCCGAGACTGTCTTAAATAATTTCATAAAATTTTGATAACGGGCACACTGGCATTTCATGTTTGTAGCAGGAAACATTTCGCAACAAACAAAGAAATGTAAGGACCATCCGTTTCCTGTGGGGAAATGAAATGGTACGTTAGTATAAAAATTATACAAAAAGCAACATCCAAATGCCAATTGGTACAAATGATTAATTTCATAAAACACAATTCAAACAGATTTCGCTTTTTTCACATTTTGCATGTTTTCTGGAATATCTTCGATCGGTATTTGCCGACATTTCAATATGTTTTGAATAAACCAAAGGTATATCATGTTTATTTCTATTAAACTTTATAGACCAATATAACGGAGATGTAGTAATGAAAGCATTTCTCTGTTTGTTCACGAGAACAACGTGCAGAATGTATTTAAATGGTATCGATTGAAAGGAAAGAATCTGTGTGTGTGTAACATAACGATAAACAACATAATATATAGTTATATATTTTCACAAAGCTATAGTAAAAATATGTGTTTAGATGCCACGTGAGCTGAAGAATATATTGTTCTTTTTTAATACAACACACATGTTACCATAGAAGTTATATATTTATATACATTGTACATTGATATTGTTTCCAGCGGGAATCTTCGCCTTCTTCTCTTTACTTATAAATCTAGCGCATTCATGTTTTTGTATAATCTTTGATAAAGGGTAACTGAGTTTGTTTCTTTTGCATTACGCGTTGTGTAGTAAAAATATATAGATACATTTAATCATAATGTAAAACAAAAATCTATTTTGATATTTTATATATACGTCAATAAATATATTAACTGGAGGTGAAAACCATTATTTTACAGTTATAATCTGCAGAGAAAATTATTAGAAATTCATATTGTAAATGCCTTTATTAATAGACACACATCGATTTCTGGAGAGGAAATTTAATTGGTATCACCGTTTCTATGGCAACGGACCACCTGATATTATTTCCCGTTATTCAGAAATACGTCATTGTACATGGTTTGAGATCACAATTTGTTACATGTAACCTTTATTTGATAATAAAAAGCTATTCTAGTTAATTAAGAGTTGTGAAATAGTGTGGCTATGTTGAGCAACTGTCACATCTCATCTACACGTGCATTGTCGAATTGTAATTGTTTGTATTGTCAATATTAATACACGCAAACATGAAATTAATGGTACTAGGTATGAAATCATATAAGTAGGAGTTCCTACGTTATAAACCAATAGCTATGTTATGTTTTATTAAAAGGTATGGTTATTCATGAATTTCATATAAATACAAATGCTCATCTATTACCTGAATTGCCTCACATACGTACGTACGTACGAACGTACATACATACTCGTACACACATACATGTGTATGATCAAATTTTATGACAAATTAATATAAAAAGATATACAGTTTCATTAGGCAAATGCCAAAATGTGATACACATTTTGACAACAACTATTGTTTTATATCTTTCACATAATGTTAGAATTTATCTTACAAAATTAATAAATTATGCTCAAAATAAATGATAGTAGATCTTGTCGGAAATTATTGAAATTTGGTAAACAAATCATTTAAAAAAGGACCAGTTTCTGATTTGACCTAGTTAAAGCTCTCTTGTTTTGTACAATAAGAAGAGAAATTTGTATTATTTATATGTATACATATTTGTTGTGTGTAACAACTGTATCTGTTGACAAATGACACGTCTTACTAGGCACGTATACATAATGAGATTCCGTAGTGAAATTAACAGAAGTAATTAACATTTAAAACTAACTCGCATATTCATGATATATTACAAACATTTACCGCAAACATTGTATACTTTAAATATAGAAAATATTTGAAGGAAATAATTGCATTAAATGTTGAATGAGTTTAATAGAACCGGGTATCAGGGTTTCTACATAAATAAAAGAAGTTCTAGCTCTTTTAATATTTTATCCTACAGGCACTGTTATATGATACACAGGTCTACGACAATACTAGTAAAATATAATGTAGTTACAAATTATCAGAAGCCATTTTAGCATTTCCTTGGACATGTATGTTTTCATTTTACACCGGGAAGTTAAGTGCTATGATTATAGATATACTAAACTAATCATGTTCTAAAGAAGGATGCTCTCACAATGTTATCAGAAGACAGAAAAAATCCCCAGAAAAGCAAAGTGTACGAACACACTGAAAATCCTGTATATTTGGTCAGCTTCACGGCAAAAATACATTCAATTGCCCTTATGGTCAAATAACGGGAATACACGTTTGTATAAATAATTGTTTAAACGCCTTAAAAAAATCCTCAATATTTTATACGTAAATAAAAATGATAAATAATGTTGATATGTTTTAATACGGTATACATGCGTGCTACATTTTAATTCTAATTTATTTTTGTACAACATGAAGAAAAGTGTCTGAGACAATCAAGGGAACCACGCAATCGCGAAAGTTAAACATAATTATAATCGTAAGTTTTTTTTAAAGGATATTCTATTCTAGAATGCTTGCATGTTATTGAAATAAAGGATTACCATGGAGATGACGAGTCCAGCATGTAAAATTGTTTCCTTGACAATTTATATCACGTCATGTGACTAGGATCTAAAATTAATTTGATGGCTTTTGCATTAAAACATGGTGAAAAATTATGGACGAAAGTGATCGACATGCTCATGACTAAAGAGATTCATCTACAGCTTATACAATAATCTAAAAACATATTTCGTATATCATGTTGTCCTTTATGTATGTGAATGAACACCTCTGATATTGGCAGACTTTCTATGGAAGACAGAGGTAATAATTTAACTAGTTATTCACTAAATACTTTCAATAGAAAGTGTATGTGTGTTACTTCTTAATTAAAATATAAACTATTGATGGATATCTTGCCATGCAAAAGGTGGCTAACGGGTAAAACATTTTTCAATGAATCTTTTTAAAACGGCAGAAATACCAGGAAAGATTAAACAGTCATGTCATGAATATTAATCAAGGGATCGGAAAGACATTACTTTATATACATATATTTGTCATGGATATATAAATCATAAATTCGTATCAATTTAAAGATATTGACAACCCTATATTTTATCAACCTTAAAATCTTCCGTATTACATAAGCACACATTAGATATGGCAGATTGCAAGCATACAAACATGAGACATAAATGAGCCGCGTCATGACAAAACCAACGTAATGTGTTTGCGACCAGCATGGATCCAGACCAGCCTGCGCATCCGCGCAGTCTAATCAGGATCCATGCTGTTCGCTATCAGTTTCTCTACTTGTTATAGGGTTTGTAAGCGAACAGCATGGATCCTGATCAGACTGCGCGGATGCGCAGGCTGGTCTGGATCCATGCTGGTCGCAAACGCATTATGTTGGTTTTGTCATGACGCGGCCCAAATATCTTTCTTTTATAAGCAATTAGGTATTAGAGGAGACGTCCAGGCTCACTGCAGAAGCACCAGCGACAACTCTTTGATACAATAATTTCAGCGGATTAAAATCATATGTTTTAAAAAAGTTAAGCACCTTATAGTTCATAGTCCACTTGCGGACCAGCATGCTATCTGACACGGGTCTCTAAATATCCAGCCTCAGTTTCGAACGTAATTCAGAGACAAAATATTGAAAATATATTCTTTTTTACAGTAGTGATTATTCATTTCATAATGAACACTGCATGGAATGATTTTAACTTGTAAATGACAAAAATGATTTTCACTGTCATCATTTTAAAGAAATTTTGACGTCGCGCTAGATACTGGCGTCAAATTTAAAAGGGATTGTTTGTAAACTTTACTTTCTATTCATGGAATGACGTTTTAAGTATTTGTTCAAGTAGTAAAGTAAGCAATTTAAAGATTGCGTTTAATCAAAGAAAAAAACTTCCAAAAACATAAAGTCTATAGAAAGTAAACAGTGAGGTATCGAGGAAAATTTTATAACTTACTTTAAACAGTTGGCACATGACACTTAAAATAATGACGCACTATTTAAGTATTGTACTATTTTTGGTAATTCGTCAATCATTGATTCCTTTAACATGAGTACGAGTCGGTGCTTGGTGGCATGACATGTCTTGTATTCGTATATCATGTAAAACATGAATAAAATATTGTAGGATTTTCCTATCACCTGAGCTCGATTTTTAAAAAAAAATTGATAGGAGAAAACAAAATAAATATAAGTGAAAAGCATATATGTATTTTCAATCTATGTTGGATATTTTATCTGTATAATATTAATGAAAGTGTATTGTCGAAAACTGATATAAATGCTAATTATAAAAGTAATCATTTACATTTGACACTTAATGAGTTATTAATTGAAATGAAAACGTGAGATATGAGTGTATTTAAACACTGATTGTTGACTTAGTTTTAATTAAGAATAAAATGTCCACCAATACAAACGGAAAATTGTTTAATCTGACATCAATATGTTCATATTAACAAAACATCAGTTCACTTAAATGGTTAACAGAAAAACTTTATGTTAAATGTGTATTAATGAAAAGGTAGAGATATGTAAGTTTACCCGGTGCCAGTGACTTCGCGTGCTGTACAAGTCCGTTGATGATATCTTTTGCTTGTCAAGGCCCCTTGCTTGACGTTAGCAAGGCAACGCGGGGCACAGACGTCGTTCTATTGCTTCATTCTGGCGTAACAGGCTGCACATCCGTTACCCACACTACTGTTCTACTGCTATCTGGGTCTGTTAGTATTCCAACTCATTTTTCTTTAAATAACACCGTACTGTCCATTTAATTTAGCATTAACGCTTCGTAATAACCTTTTTCACCATATACACGTATTTATATATAGTTTTGTTATATCATTAAAGTTTTTTAAAAGTTCATCAATTTTTACAGCAATAACTATATTGAAGGCGCACTCTTTCACTCCCGTAAGAAAACTGACATCTAACTGATGTTAGTGTATAACTTTGTGGAGCAAAGACCGTGTCATTAAACGACTTCATAAAGTCATCTACCAATGCATCTATCTTATCGTGTCTTCTTGAACCAGATGTTAAATGCAATCCTCACTTAAACCTGGCCACTAACCTTTCTGTATTTATTTAAATCCCTTTCACATGTATAGACACAGTTACAATGTTTATTTTCATTTCAATACATTATCTCAAAAATCAACATGTAAACCCCACCGCTACAGTCGCTAAGTCTTTTCTATAATACGAAGATTTTTTGAATAGAATGTAACAAAAATACCACTTACTTTCTAGTCACGTACTATTTTTACGACGGTAAATCGTATCTAAAACATATCTTATAAATAGACTGAATTGTATCTAAACTCCCCACTACAGCAGCATGTTGATTTACTGACATCTGCCGCGAAATTAATCTTGTTTAATAGATTTGCTACTTCTATAGGTATATATGATATATATTCATATATGAATCTACATCGAACGTTACCTTTATGTATGTTTATCGATATTGTATATATACTTTGAAAAGTCGGAATCCATCAGTCAATAATGTTTATACCGTCAAGAGGCAAGTTTTTTTACGACTGCACTCTGGCATATAAAAACCATTTCCGATGAAGAAATAAAGTCTGTCTCAATGTCGATCATTTTACTCGGCATAGCAACGAACGCTGTGGAGTTTTACGTAAACGATCAACAACAGTCAATTTGTAAATCTTGATTAATTTGAGTCATGATTAAAGCTATGATATATAGGTTTTCTTGAAAGTACTCACAATTTTTCTGATTTTTTTTTTGCGTTAACAGCTAGTAAGGTAATTTGTAAATTTCCTCAATTGAAATTGATTTTATCGTAAATCTGTAAACGGAAGGATATTGAAAACTTAAATTACACTGCGATTGATGTAGAAATACAAATATACATGTATGTATTATTCAAACAAATGCGCAATTCAATTTAATCAGATGAAAATAATGAAACAATATCAAAACTATGACCAATGAATAAAAATATTAATTAATTAATTTGTATAATCTTAATTTGATCATGTGATGTAAATAAATACTAATTGTTTATGATGAATTGTACATATATGCCAGTTGATCTAACATAACTGGATAGGTAATTGAAGCTTAAGATTCTGAATAGGTAATTGAAACTAAAGATTAAATGCAGGCTAAAGTATTATATAGTTTCCTTATTTGAATTTACGCGATCGGCTGTAAAGTCCTCGCGGCTTACAAGTTCATTTACCTGATTGTTGTGTGATATTTATCAAGAGAGCAATTAGCAAATTAAACGATTGCTATGTTACCATTAACATTCACGCAATAACGGTTCACAAAGCTCATTGGGGGAAATGCTCATTAATGAAACAAAACATCAACAATGGTATGACACGTTTTATTTTATGTCTAATGAACTATTACTTATCGGTAAAATAAGGCATAAGGTGTGAAAACCTCATATTACGTCATATGCGACTTCATCATCAGCAGAACTGAGGACCATTATAGAAGTATGACGAGAATGGTCAATTAGTTTCTATTTTACATGAAATTTATAGGCCCTTGAGAATAAATGTTAATACAATAACTTTAGTTGCATGATTATACTTTTAATCACATCTTTTAACCCTGACTCGATTATTTTAATATCTGAATATTTTCGATGAATTTTGAAACATTTCTTAGGAACCTTAGTTTTGGCTTCAGCACTATTCATTGCAAAACAGAGCAGACAGTTTATTTAAGACTTGTACAATAAATACATAATCATTTTACATGTACATAAATAGTACATATAATACATTACATTCATCTTATTTATAAATGATCTTCAAGCATTGATCCGGAAGAGCAAAAATATCTTACAACAGTAATAGGAAGTACATGGCTACATTTAGCTATTCGCTCACAGACGTTTAAACCCTTTTGTTGTTAGACGTGAAAAACTATTAAATACGAGAGCATTTTGTTCATGCTGACTTTTTTAGGACACAAAATCAATAGATTCAATACATTAACTAGGAGCGTCCATTTTTTTATTGAGCGCAAAGTATTTTTTCATGTCAGTAGAATGATTCAATCTTAAAGCATTTTCTTGTAAATTGCAACAGTAAATAAATCGAAGAATGTATCAAACATGCCCAATGTAAAGTTATGACTGCGAAAACATTTGTATATTTATATATATTACTTTAGGTATAATAGATAGTGCATTTATAAATTTGAAAGATCGGCCTTCTTTTTAGAAATTGTATTTCATTGTTGCTGAGAAATTACTTCTTACATCAGAAGAGATGAAGAGATGAAAAGACAAATGAAGGGCAAACAGAGAAAATGAAGAATAAAAATGCCGAAGATGAAAAGAAAGTATGTTCAGCGTTGGAATCAATTCAAGTTTACTTTTACTGAAATAAGAAATGCAGTTAAACTTTCGGGGACGAATAAAGCTTGTTCGTTCGATCATATTATGTACGAATACTTTAAAGAGGGAATCATTATTTTAGATAAACCTTTAGAAATTTTATTATATTTAGATAAACAACGCTTTCTTAAATCATGGTCAAGGGCATGGTAATACCTGTTTTTAAAAAGGGCGATTCAAGTTTACCTACAAATTGCAGAGGTATTACTTGCTAAATTATTTACTATAATAATAAATAAACGTTTGGAAAAATGGGCACTTGTAAATAATATACTCACTGATGCACAGTTTGGTTTTAAATCTAATTACAGTACAGTTGATGCTATTTTTCTCTTACATTCTTTTATTGAAAGACAGCTTAATAAAAAAATAATTTTATTGTTGTTTTGTAGACTTAATGAAATGTTTTGATTCAATATACAAAAATGCCCTTTGGGTCAAATTAATAAAAAATGGTATAAATGGAAGAATTTTTAATGTTATTAGATCTTTGTATAATGAGGTTAAATTATGTGTTCGACATATTGATACATTGTCAGATTTCTTCAATTGTGATGTAGGCCTGTTGCAAGGGGAGATAATTTTGCCGATTATGTTCTCACTATTCGTAAATGATATATGGAGAGTTTAGATACAAAATGACAGTAATTCATGTTTAACATTAGATAAGTTATCTAACTACTTATTACTATTTGCTGACAACGTCATACCTTTTTTCAGAGACGACAGACGGGCTACAGCAAACATTAAATTAGTCAAAAGATTATTGTCAGAAGTGGAAATTAAAAGTGAATGTTAAAAAAACAAAGGTTGTTATTTTCAAGAAAGTGGGGAGAATGAATAGAGATGAACATCTGTATTATGATGGGGGAAATATTAGAAATCGTTTCATGTTTCAATTATTTAGGTATTGTTTTTTCCAGTGGTGGATCTTTTATGAATGCAACTAAAATATTAGCTGAGCAACGGTGTCTTTTTTACCATTACGAGAGATTTAGAAGTGCTTGTAAATATTATGTTAAATTTTTTTGATTCTTATGTAGTATCTATACTGAATTACTCGAGTGAAGTTTGGGGTTTTATTAAAGCAGAAAATATTGAAAGAGTACACAGAAAATGCATGAAATGGTTATTAAATGTTAAAATGTCTAAAAGTTATGGTGAATTGAGTAGATTCTTTAATATATTGGTAGAGAAATAAGGTTTGTAAGGTATTTTTTAAAGTTACCAAAAGTACCAAAAGTAAATTAAGACATGATGCTGAAAATAATAATGTTGTCAATTGAGCTTCAAAAGTAAGAGATTCATTACAACACGCTAGTTTGAACGATGTTTGGTTGTTTCCGTCTTTGGTAGATATAAATAAGTTTACTGTAATTTTTCGTACATGACTTGAGGATATATATGTAAATAACTGGGGACAAGACATCCTTTCAGGATCTTTACTTTTATTATTCAACGAAATTAAACCTAATTTTGAAATATTAACAATATTTATCCAAGACAAAGTGTCCAATTTCAAGATATGCTCTTACTAAATTACGTTTGTCGTCTCATCAACTTTTTATGGCTTCAAGGGGTGTACCCCTGACAAGACCTGTTCTTAAAGAATTTCCCTAGAAATTATTTTGCAAAGAGGGGGAGATTGTTGGGTTAAATTAACAACTGGACCTTCTGATAAATGGGTACGGAAGTTTCTTCAGAGGCATCACACTTTGTCAGTTCGTATAGCACACCCTCTTGAGCAAAATAGTCAGTTTGTCTCAAGATACTGTAAAGGATTATTTTGACTTGCTTGGAATTACTCTGAACAAATTGAATTTAAGTAATGAAACATCAAGGATATTTAATTGCGACGAATCTGGATTTTCAGGCAAGGCAAGTTTAATCCAAGCAAAAAGTTATTGTGCCAAAAGGTACAAGGCATGCATACTAAAGTATGGTAAACCTTTCTGGTCATGTTACACTTTTAAATGCAATATCAGCAGCAGGTCAGACCACTCCACCAATTCTTATCTTTTCTCAGTGTCTACCTCGGATGGTCTGTGATGGTATGCCTGATAGCTGGACATTTGTTACAACTGAAAAGGATTACATAACTACAGATCTATTTGTCCAATAGTTTGAACATAGCTTTGTACCATATATTGGTGACAAGCGCCCTATTCTTCTCATACTGGACAATCAAGCAACATATATCCAAAGTATTCATTGATGCAGCACGTAGACATACTGTAGACTTGCTGTATCTACCAGCAAATTCTTCCCATCTTTTACAACCCCAAGATGCAGGATATTTCCATATTTTGAAGCAAAAAGTTGCTGACATTTCCACCCAGCTGGGTTATCTTGGAATCAAAACACTACCTAGACATCTTTTCCCGAGGGTGTTAATGCAGACTTTAAATAAAACGTTAGACAGCACTGTAGCATTAGCTTTTAAATGTACAGGAATATTTCCTTTCAACAAAAATGCTGTTAAGGCTCTTATTCCTGACACAAAACCTGAACAGTCAACACCTGAAGACGTTAAATCTGTTCCTGGTGAAAGTGAATCTGTATGTGACCATTGTGGACACACTAAGGAAAATGCTCTTGTTAAATTAGGTATAATATCTGAGGATCTGAGCTCAATATTAGTTGAACCTCCTCTTCCTAACAAGCAAAAGTCTGCATCCAAAAGGAAAACATAAAAATGCAAGACTTCTTTTGCACAGTGAACCTGAAAAGAAAAAGAAAAAACCCGTACATTAAAAATGATGAGTTGTCACTTATGAATAATGATGACACACATTTGTTACCTGCATCTGATGAAAATCAACAGGACCAGCTTGACAATGAAGAAGTTTGTGTTGTATGTATGGTTGGTGACAGACCAGAATATTCGTGGGTAGGGTGTGACAAATGTGACAAGTGGTACCACTATGAGTGCTTCCCATCTAATGTGCAAACAGATGTAGATCTGAGTTTAGTTACCAGCACAAGGTGGCTTCAGAGGAGTAATTGTTGAAGACTACACACTGTTGTTCTTGTTCTAGTTTATGTTGCCAGTAACTTTTTGAATTTGAAAAAAAAAACCTTATGTACACGATATTAAGTCATTACTACAAACTCTTCATTTAAACTTGTATTATTGCAGGAAATAACTAACATTTCAATATTTACATTGGCTGTCAAATTGTCGTCCATTATGCAGGTGTGTTTATGTTTGGCTGATGGAAAAAACCGCTATTCGCTCGGCTAAACGCCGTCATTATCCGGATTATTATTATTCATTAGCCAGCCAATGAAATTGACAGTTACTAATAGAAGTTGGGTTTACGCAAGGAACATACGGGCATTATCAAAATGGAAGCCGAGGATAGAAATTATCAAAACAAACAAAAATTGTTGCAATAATTTGTACCAGAAGTTAATGATTGCATTATTGATGGTGGTGGGTGATTGATATTTGCCCGATTTCATAATTAAACTTTCTTATATGAGCATACCTTTAGCATTAGATATCGTTTTACACGTATAATTTTACAAACTAAAATTTTACGAACGTGTGTAAAAATGAAAACACGAAAGGTTATTTTTAATAATATCTTGTCCATGTGTGAAAATGAGTCATTTTTTGAAATTATAGATTTTTTCAAGAATGTCCAACAATCAAAAGAAAAGAACGCTGTTGTATACTGCGTTCTATTTACTTTTTCATGAATTGAGCAATTTTGAGTTGTATCCATTGTTATATTATATATATATAGGGGTAAAGAAAAAATGACAGAATCCCCTGTGATTCTATACCTTTGAACCATATTGAAAATACTACCTCTTGGTCTAAGATTAATAGAAACCAAATTATTTCATTTACATTAAAACATTCTTTGTTGTTTCTGACATCCATATAAACTTACGCTTCATTTCATAAGTGTAAATGTTGCAGTCGATTTATAAACATATTTATCAAATTTGATACAAGCAAAAGAAAAAAAACATAAAAAAAAACAAGATAAAAAAAAACTCCGCAGTGTATCGAGCCCTTTTTACAACGTAATCATTAGAAATGCCGAAAGAAACATGGACACATATTATTTTGCATGCATACATTTTTTATCACAGTGTTTTCTTTTAAAATAACCAAGGGAAACACAATAGCAGGACTCGAAGTGAAAACTTTCAGAATATCCAAAATACGCCCAAAACGATTCGGTATGACTGTCTTTGTTCATGGACGGTAGTAGTAATTGCAAGTTAACGTCAATGCGCCTTTGCACCAGCTTAAGAAGTATGCAACATTTATAAATGCCATGGCAATGATGAAATTTGAAATTTAGAACATTTGCAGATGTTTTCATGGAGTCTTAAATGAGACACTTCTGTGTCATTCCATGAAAAGTCGCGTATGGTCAACAAGTAAAATGTTTGTGTCTATAACGAGAAAACAATGAACAGAACAGAATTTTGTAATGGGATCAGAGGTAATGAAGCCCGCATATCATAGACAGACGTCACAAGACAAATTTAGAAAGGAAACAACATATCCTTCGAGTCATTTAAATCGGACAGTTAACGAATTTAAGTGTGAATATGTAACATTCTCTGGGTGACATGCATCTTATGTGTGAAAATGAAATGAGCCACGTCACGACAAAACCAACATAGTGCGTTTGCGACCAGCATGGATCCAGACCAGCCTGCGCATCCGCGCAGTCTGATCAGAATCCATGATGTTCGCTTACCAGCTCTATTACAAGTAGAGAAAATGATAGCAAACAGCATGGATCCTGATCAGACTACGCGGATGCGCAGGCTGGTCTGGATCCATGCTGGTCGCAAACCTATTATGTTGGTTTTGTCATGTGGCTTAAATTACAACTCTAAAGGCGTAGGTCTAGAGGCTCTAGTGTTGTCTAATTTTTTTTGTTCATTCTTTCTGAAAGTATTATCGCTAGTGCTATATAGGTGTCTAAATCATGCTACTATGACCAGGCTTCATATGTGGAGACGAAGAAAGGAAGAACGCGATCACAATTTCGTTCCGCTCCCCAAAACAAATAATATAAAAACATGGCTGATAGCCAGCCATTCTATGCTTTTTCATATATTTTGAGTAATCTTGAAACTCAACAGGCATGGACTTAAATGTTAATGCAAGGGCGATTCATATTAATTATTTACACATGTTATCGTACGTTGTAAAAGAATATGATTTTACCCAGTTAAATAACAATATGTATTAATTGAAAAGTATCTTTTTCTTCTTAGCACAGTATATCAGGTATTTAAACAAAATTGGCGGAAATACTAATAATAAAACCGTTAATCATTATTATATTAAATATATTGAAAAACACGTATTTCTAGTTAAATTACGATAATATAGTGTTTAAAACAAATGTCTTATATTCAAATCCTTTGGTCAGAACTAAATAAGTAGACTCGTAGCAGACATTAAAAAATGCCTGATTAGTTTCGCGACTTGTTTACCGTCGATCCTTTTGTAGCGCTTTTGCAATTGGGGACGTCACTAACGTCCCGTCAATTTCCCTGTCAATTTTCTGCTTTCAATCCTCGCCTTTCCTGTTAGTGATTTGTATTTGCCGTTTTTTGAATTGCTTGCGCCATGCTGAAACTAGTGTTTCTTATGGCAGGATGATTGTCCTTTGTTAATTAAATCATTTGTATATATCTGAATGAGAATAGCTAATCTGTTTTGACAATATTTAACGATCGTACGAATTTACAGTTTTTAACAAATGTCATATTTTTACAATATTACGTGATGACCACTGCTGGTTTTAAAACTAAATAACTAAGCCATTTTAGATCCGAATGACGTCAAATTGAACATAATGTCACATAATCATAACTAAAATGTGTTTGATGGAATATATAGGACAAACAGAGAATAAATTATAAATAATTTCGAAGTACAACGTAGCTTCAATAACCTATTTTGATGTGTTGCGCGGATGCGTGTTACCATGGTTATTCAATATAACAGAAAACACGCGTTTAGCAAAGGAATATTATAAACTTATGCTTAAATTGTAGAGAACATTTTACGATCGCTGTACATATGAAAATATTCTTAATTGAATGAAATATGAATATGCAAGACTCTTAATCCTATTACTTTTTGAACAACCCTCGTAGTACCCAATTTCGCTTATAAATAAAGGTGTGTAATTACAATATACGTTAGTTCGTAATGAGGTCTATAAGATGAAAGACAGACTATCGACAAATCTAGAACTATGTCATGGCAACCATTTCGTAGCATAATCTTATTGTTCACCACTATAATCTCGACAAGCTCATTTTTCCGCAATTTTTATTATAGCGTACGTCATATTCATTTTTTTAATGATAGCTCCAGTAGATTAGGTATATATATTTGGAGAGCTCTAGAGATTTTTTATTATGTTTTGCGGATTTTACCAAGCTAAGAACTGTATATGCCTGTGTATGAAATTTTTGAAGTACATTGTAATATAATTATGATATATACAGAATGATATTAATTATGGGTAGATGTATATGTATTTGCACGTTATAAAGGGCAGTAACACATTTATAATTGTACAGCATATGACACCCAAATTATCTCCATTTCATTATTTAGTTTTATCTAAAATTGTCTTTGTAGAACAGAAAACATTTTCAGGGTGATCTTTTATATGTAAATTGATCGATGTATTTAAGCTGTGATTATGATAATTCAAGATTTAGCTACTACATCGCGGAACTTAAACGGAATTTGTATTAAACCATCACGTTTCAAATGGTTAATTTATCAGTACAATATTTCTAACGTACTTTATGCGGTTTAATTGCTAATTTTAAAACCGAATCGGTTTTCCTCCACATATCTCATATTTCAATTAAGAAGAAAAACAAAAATGTCGAGAAAAGGAGATAAGAAAAGAAGCATACGAAGAAATGGAGAAAAAAGTAAAAAAAAAATATTTAGAAAAAAAGAGAGTGGGAGTTGAAACAAGGCAGTCTAAGGACAGCTAAATTCCCTTCCGTAGCGGACATGAATGTGTACTTCTTGACCTTTAACCAACCATGACCATGATGTTGAGCCATGCATATTATAAGTACATAGTCTTGATGAACTCATGATTAGTAATTATACCCACCACTACAAAATGTTGGGGGAAGGGGGTGGGCGGGAGGGGGCTTTATAATGGATTCGCTTTGTCGCGATCGTCGCGTCGGTCTCCATTATCGTATCCGCCTCTATAAATCCTATACCAATTCAAGGATTTTCTTCAAACTTGGCTGTGAAATGTTCACCTCAACAGGGGATGTTGCCAAAACCCATGTTGCCCATGTTGTCAGGCCCAAGGTCACAATTGAAGGTCAAATATCAAACAATCAAAATTAATATTAGACATTATGTCGTGTCCTCTCTTTAAGTCCTACACTAACTGAAAGATTTTCTTTAATTTCTTTAATTTGGCTCAAATGTTCACCTCAACAAGGGGGTGTGCAGAACCTATGTAACCCTTTTGCCGGCTTAAGGTCAAGGTCACACTTGAAGGTAAAAAATTGACTTAGAAAATATTCTTAAATTTTAACATGTATTTGAATATTTCTGAAACTAGAAAACGTATATGCTTGAAACTTAAAATATATATGAAGTGTCACAATTAGGATATGTAGGTCAAGTTTCATAAATCTGTATTGCATTTTTACAAAGTTATGCCTCTTTTTAAGTCTTAAAATTTACATACAATCAAATATTAGACAATATGTCGTGTCCGCTCTATAAATCTTATACTTATGGAAGAATTGTGTTCAAACTTTACTCAAATGTTCAACTCAACAGTGTTATGTGCAGAAAACCCATGTTACCTTTTGTGCCGGCTTAAGGTCAAGGTCACACTTGAAGAGTTCAAAATTGACTTAGAATATGTTCTTAAATTTTAACATATACTTGAATATTTCTGAAACTAGGTATTTGCTTGAAAACTTTAAAAGATATATGAGGTATCACAAGTAAGATATGCAGGTCAAGTTTCATAACTCTGTATTGCATTTTGACAAAGTTATGCCCATTTTTAAGTCTATAATTTACTTACGATCAATACTAGACAATATGTCGTGTCCGCTCTATAAATTTTATACTAATGGAAGGATTTTCTTCAAACTTGACTCAAATGTTCACCCCAACTGGGCAATGTGCTGAACCCTTCTTACCCTTGTGCCAGCTTAAGGTCAAAACTTGACTTAGAAAATGTTCTGAAATTTTAACATGTACTTGAATATTTCTAAAACTAGAACAGATAATCATTTGAAACTTCAAATATATACGAAGAGTCGCAAGTAAGATATGCAGGTCAAGTTTCATAACTAAAAAAGTGGGGATTGGATAACTTTGTATTGTATTTTGACAAAGTTAAGTCCATTTTTATGTCTTTAAATTAATGTACTATAATATTTCTTAAACCAGAACAGATATTAACCTGAAACTTAAAATTTATATGAATGATTACAAGCAAGCTCAAATGACGAACATTCTAGAATTCCATTGAATTATGACACAAGTTATGCCTCTTTTAGGCTTAGAAAATGTTCTGATATAACCATTAATACTTAAATGTTTCTGAAATTAGAACAGATATTCACTTGAAATTTGAAATATATTTTAAAAAATTACAAGCAAGCTTATCAGAACCGTTTATTGCTTATAATTTATATAGATCCCATCACATAGATGGGGGTAGAGGCTTTAATAGGATCTGTAGTGAATCATGTTTAACTGTAGTAAGGAAGTGGAGGAGAAAACTAGTCCTGGAAGCAGTAGTGACTGTTCATCTTGCACAACTATGCCTGTGACCAGTACAGACACAAATGCCAGGACAATCCAGTCCTGTTCGCCTAGACCCACTATTTCTGGAATCAGTACTGTATGTTCACTATTACCTTGCACAGCTACTCCTGTGACCAGTACAGACACAAATACCCAGGGCAGTCCCGTACTGTTCACCTAGAAACCAAGCTGGGCTGTTGGATACTGCAAAGAAATTTTCTACTCAAATGGATCAGCACTTTGAAGAAAATTCAACAAACCTTAAGGCAGCTATGTATCATCTGAACAAGAATGAACCTAGAGAAGTGGCACATATACTTGGGAAGGTCTTGAGGTTGAATAAATCTAAACAACAACAAAAGTTTGAGCACTTTGATCTTGCCTTCTTTGATGAGGACATGGAGCTACCAGAACCCAAGAAATGCAAAAAGAAATTTTTCGACACTCAGGACAAAACAGACTGAAATTTACATTTTTGATACTTGATGAGAAACAGTTCTTCAATGTGTTCAACCTTTTTTCTTTTTAGCTCACCTGAGCTTGCTCAGGGTGAGCTTTTAGGATCGGTGAATGTCAGTCGTCCGTCGTACGTCGTACGCCGTACGTCCACAATTGCTTGTGAACACTCTAGCGGTCGCATTTTTGCCTCAATCATCATCAAACTTGGTCAGGATGCTTATCGGATGAGTTCGAACATGGCTCATCTCGGATGAAAAACTAGGTCACAAGAGCTAAAAATAGAAAAACCTTGTGAACACTCTAGAGGTCACATTTTTGACCCAATCATCATCAAACTTGGTCAGGATGTTTGTCTAGGTGATAGCTCGGATGAGTTCGAACATGGGTCATCTCGGATGAAAAAGTAGGTCACAGGAGCTATAAATAGAAAAACCTTGTGAACACTCTAGTGGTCACATTTTTGAACCAATCATCATCAAACTTGGTCAGAATCCTTGTCTAGTCAATTGCTTGGATGAGTTCGAATATGGGTCATCTCTGATGAAAAACTATGTTACAGGAGCTAAAAATAGAAAAACCTTGTGAACACTCTAGTGGTCACATTTTTGACCCAATCATCATCAAACTTTGTCAGGATGCTTGTTTAGATAATAGCTCGGATGAGTTCGAATATGGGTCGTCTCGGATGATAAACTAGGTAACCGGAGCTATAAATAGAAAAACCTTGTTAACACTCTAGCGGTCACATTTTTGCATCAATCATCATCAAACTTGGTCAGGATGCTTATCTAGTTGATAGCTTGAATGAGTTCGAACATGGGTCATCTCGGATGAAAAGGTAGGTCACCGGAGCTAAAAATAGAAAAACCTTGTTAACACTCTAGCGGTCACATTTTTGCATCAATCATCATCAAACTTGGTCAAGATGCTTGTCTAGGTGATAGCTCGGATGAGTTCGAACATGGGTCATCTCGGATGTAAAAGTAGGTCACCGGAGCTAAAAATAGAAAAACCTTGTTAACACTCTAGCGGTCACATTTTTGCATCAGTCATCATCAAACTTGGTCAAGATGTTTGTCTAGGTGATAGCTCGGATGAGTTTGAACGTGGGTCATCTCAGATGAAAAAGTAGGTCGCCGGAGCTAAAAATAGAAAAACCTTGTTAACACTCTAGCAGTCACATTTTTGCATCAATCATCATCAAACTTGATCAAGATGCTTGTCTAGGTGATAGCTCGGATGAGTTCGAACATGGGTCATCTCGGATGAAAAACTAGGTCACAGGAGCTAAAAATAGAAAAACCTTGTTAACACACTAGTGGTCACAATTTTGACTCAATTGTCATCAAACTTGGTCAGGAAACTTTGTCTAGGTCATTGCTGGGAATAAATCGAACATGGGACATCTCGGATGAAAAACTAGGTCAAGGAGCTAAAAATAGAAAAATCTTGTTAACACTCTAGTGGCTACTGTTGTGATCCAAATATTCTGTTAATTGGTCTGAAAATTTGTTTTGATGATTTCTAAGTCAAGATCGAACATGGGTCATCTTGGATGAAAAACTAGGTCACACCGCCCAAATATGAAAAACCTTGTTAACATTCTAGTGGTCACATTTTCGACTCAATTATCATCAAACTTGGTCAGGATGCTTGTCTAGGTAATTGCTTGGATGAGTTCGAAATCGCATGTGAAACTAGGTCACCGGAGCTAAAAATAGAAAAATCTTGTTAACACTCTAGTTGCTACTGTTTTGATCCAAGTATCCTGGAAATTGGTCTGAAAGTTTGTTTTGATAATTTCTAGGTCAAGTTTGAATATGTGTCACCTGGGTAAAAAACTAGGTCGCACTGCTCAAATATGGATAATTCTTGTTAACACTGTAGTCACCTGTCATGATATGTGGTCAGAATATCCTTGGTCAGAATGCTTGTCTAGGTAATTGTTTGGATGAGTTTGATAAGTCAGGTGAGCGATCTAGGGCCATCATGGCCCTCTTGTATAATCTTAAGTTTTTTGAAAAACTGGGATGCAACTGCTTTTTTAAATATTTAAACAATGTTTCATAGATATGATTTTTATCAAGGTTTATGTACTTTTTTCCCTTGAGACTTAGAAATCATCTTCTATTGAACTTTTTGAAAAAACAAATGTTAGTTTTATGTACAATATGCAATGTATACTTCTTTGTGTTTAATATTTTCTTTCTATTGAAAATAATGTTTAATATAGACCTGAATCAAGGTTAATCAGTGCACAACAATACCTTAAAATTGCATTATAAATGTACATTTTCTTAATTGTATATTGCACTTATTAACAATTTCAAGATTGATTGGAATTCAATTTGTGGATACTCACTCAACTAAGAGATACAATTTTTCAACATAATTAACATGTTGTTTTTTTTACACTTTTCTATATTAGCACATGGAAATTACCAGAACATAACCGAAATTAGTACATATTGTATGTTATTAGGTAATATGTACTGTTATATATATTTATTTTAGTGGAATATAATTCTGTATGTCATTATTCATTATAAATGATGTTAATGTTTTTGAATTTTTGAATAAATATTTAAGGTTACTGTGCCAGGTTACTGAAATAGAAAATGAACAGGAATAAAAAGGAGAAAGAACGGCTGAGGAAGAGACAGACATGACTAGTGGAAAGTCAGGTAACCTCTGTTTCAAATATATCATTGCTTACATTAAAGGGACTCCACTGAGGATTTTCCACAAAACGGGGCTTAAAATAATTTTCAAGCTTAATGTTGAGTTTGATGTAGGTATAGACCAATAACTTATATCATTTGCTCACTTGACCCAGATGAAACCTGCAGTATTTTGCCTCGTCTACCATCATCAGCAACTCTGACGGTTAAGCTGAAGAGAAAATTTCAGTATCGTGGCCACACTATTAAACAAGTCATACGGCCTTGGAAAGGATTTACTGCATTGTATTACCTGAAAATGAACAACAATCACTAATAAATAATAAGGGGCAAGAAGATGCCGGTATTTGAAAATCCTTACCTTTGGGAATCACTTACAAACTATCATGGTAGTGACAATGATGAATCAGTGATGCCAGATCCTGTTGTTTTTGAAAGAGACAATGAAAAATTTGATAGCGAAAAAGTCAAGTGATCGACGAATATTCATTGAAAAAAACATAGGAATATTTCTGATCAGACACAAACTGTAAAAAGGGCATGTTGGTGGATGGGAAATAAAAGATTCCCATGTACTACAAGGTAGTGATAAAAAAACACTCTAGAAGAAATAGACATTAACAGACTGGTTTACCAAAAATTTTACATACTTTTTGATGAGGCTCAAAACAGTCAAAGTGACAGTGACCTTGATACTGATGAAGAAGAACAGCAACAGGATGTGAGAACAAAACTAGCAGGCCTTCCATATGACTCATGTTTGCAACCAAAGGATATTAGTGCTGACTTGGACTTTATTGTGTCATTGGCTCTGAAGAAGGGAAAAAACCTGAAAGTTTCATTCAGATCAATTCAGTGAAGAACTATCATTTCCAAATCTATTTCCAGATGGATGTTTCGGTTTCTCTTGCAAGAGACCGAAAAAAATAACAATGAAACAGTACTTTAAAAGCAGAATTTTAAACCACGATACAAGATTTTTTTCTTCATCCATTGAATACTTGTTTTACGCCCAATATAGATGTGATACATCTGATTGCCTCAGTATTGCATTAAGAAAGTACAAAGGAGAAGTACAAACAAATAGAGTCAAATCAATGAAGCAGAAAATATGAGACAGCTCACTCGAAATGATATAAATTACCATTTCTTGCAAAAAGTCAAAGGATTTCCAGCATATTAAAACAAGATGCTTTACAATTTGTTTGGCATGATCAGACAACTTGGTGCCTGTACATGATTCCTCACTTTGTCTGCAGCAGACATGAGGTGGACAGACACTATCCAAATAACAGGAAAACAGGGAAGTGAAAAATTCACAGATGATTATGTCAACAATATGACGTTTGAGCAGAAGAGCTTCTGGCTAAGGACAAATACAGTGAGTGCAGCTCGGCATTTTGACCACAGATTACAGCTGTTTGTGAATGATGTGTTGTATCGTGAAGCACATCCTGTTGGAAAAATAGTAGACTTTAATAAAAGGATTTAGGGTTTCCCAAAAACGCGGGTCACCCCATGCCCCTATCGTCATCTGGGTTTTAAAAAAGCACCCAAATATAAAAAGGAAAATACAACATGCAATGAAAGAAATTTTTAGATATATATGTTTTCCTGTGCTCTACCTGAAAACCCCGCGAAATTTTTTTCAACTTTGAAAACTGTTTCAGATGCACCCCAAAATTATTTCATTTCCAGAAAAAAAAGGAAAACAAATTTTAGTTTGGGGTTTCCCCCTTTTTCCCGCTTTTGGAAAAGCAACCCAAAATGATTTTTTCCCATTTTTAAGCTTTTTCCTCCCAAAAGTTTAAACATTTTTGCATTTTAAGTTTTAAACAAAAATAAATGACGTTTTGTTGAAACCCCAACACACTTAAACGGGAAATTTTTCAACATTAAAATAAAAAATGGACCCCATTTCTTAAAGGCTATACGCTTTCTCAAAACAAAGTATGGTCAGCCAGCTGTACTTATAGAAAGAAAACCAGCGAAAAATAGGATAAACTTCTACAATGCCAATCTGCTGTCAGTATGGGAAGCAAATATGGATATACAGTTTGTTACAAATATGTTTGCTTGCATAATGTATGTAGCATCATACGTGAGCAAACCTGAAAAAAAAACACTTTTGAAGTCAGTAAATAAAACATGTGAGCCACTTGTTGCTAAGTCCATAATGCAAAAGGTTGCTAAAAATTTCTATCACATCATGAGGTGAGTGCACAGGAAGCAGTGTATAGGTTATTGTCCCTTCCATTGTCAAAAAGCTCACAAGTAGTGTTTATACCATCAAATTTGCCTGAGAATCGAACTTACTTGCTGAAACCACTGAAGGTCATCCAGACCATGGAAGATGATGATGATGATCTTGTGCAGAAAGGCATAATTTATCGTTATTTATCGTTATATCAAAAGACCAGCCAGTGTTGAATACATGTGTTTTGCAGTCTTCTGTTCCCACTATAAATATGAAGACAAGAAAAAATCTATTGAACAGACCGAAATTGACATTGACATAGACATAAATGTACCAGAGGCACCAGAACAAAACCTTCCAAAAACCATACATCTACAAGACAATGGAGGAACATTAACACTAAGAAAAAGACCTTTGATCATACGTACACACCAGTTTTCCAAAATCACCAGAGGAATACAACCATTAAAAACTCATGTTGTACATGTACTACCATTGGTGACATGAAGAAACTGACCTGATGCTGTTGAAGATGCAGCTCAAGAATTGTAAGAAAATGGTGTACCAGAGGATGCATGGGCAACATAAGCATCTACAGTTGAACAACAACAGGAAGAAGACAGACAAGAAGGCACTTCACTGCACCAAGACAACATCCATCTTGATGGAGGACGCACTGTAAATCCTCAAGATGTTGGTTTGCAAAGATATGAATATGAGGTCAATAACAACCAAATAAGTCAGGAGATATGGTTAGAAATGACATGTATGTTGAATGAAAGTCAAAAGAAAGTGCACCAATGCATTGTACAGTGGTGTATGGAAATGTCAATGACTTAAAAAACAAGACAAAGACCTAAGCCATTCCATATGTTCCTGTCTGGTGGAGCTGGAGTAGGAAAGAGCCATCCAGTACAAACAATTGTACAAACTGCAAACAGATTACTATCCATCTCCAAAACAGATGAAGAAAGAACTGTATTAGTTGCTGCCTTCACTGGTGTTGCAGCTTTCAACATAGGTGGACAAACATTACATTCCACTTTTCAGATACCTGTTTTTGAGAGAGGACATGCAGTCTACATAACACTAACAAGTGACAATTAGCACGTATGAAGAGTGTACTTGGTAATTTGTGCATACTCATTATTGATGAAATTTCTTTTGTTTCCTCAGATTTTCTGTTGGCCATTCATAGGAGATCGGTAGACATCAAGATGTGTGATGAACCATTTGGTTGGGTGTCAGTGCTGGCAGTAGGAGATTTGTACCAGTTGCCACCAGTGGCTCGATGCCCTATATTCAAGCAATACAATAACGACCCACTGGCAAACCTTTATGGTTCTCTATGGTGTAAACACTTTCAATTGACTCAGTTAGAGGAGATTATGAGACAGAAAGATGATGTCCAATTCGTTGCAGCACTTAACAGAATAACCATTAATACTTAAATGTTTCTGGAACTAGAACAGATATTCACTTAAAACTATATAATATATGAAGGGTCACAAGTATGCTCAGTATGCAAAGTTTTTTCCACTCTTAATTACATTTTGACATAATTATGCTATTTTCTTAACTTCACTGCTTTTGTTTGTTTTAGTACATTGGGAAATGAAAGGTTATTTGTAACTGTTTCGAACATGATTTGACAATATATATTTATACTATCACCTGTACAATTTTTTTTCACCAGAGATAATTTCTTTTTATGTATATGTATTTGTGCCACTAAATTTATTCCCTTAACCACCTTTCAATGACGTCTTCTGTCAAGGACATTGGTGGCGGTATGAATCGCATTCAGCGATAGTTTCTGTTAATTAAACTCTTCCATAAAATCTTCCATTGAGTCAAAAAGTTATTTAGAATATTTAATCTCAACCTGTATGTAATTTGGTGGTAGCAATGATATGAAGCATTCTTATTTCGTTTATATCGCTTTATATTGCAGAATATATTTACATTAATATAATATCGTAACAATTATATTATTCATAACATAACATAACAATTTCTGCTTTTATATTAATTGCTTTTCCCGAAAATATTTTTATAGATACGGTTTTTTTTACAGGCGTCTCATAATTTTTATTTCAAAAAATGGTGTATTCAAGAAAATATTAGCTTACAGGTGTCATTATTGAGACATGCGTACTTTTTATGTGGTGTTATAATTTGTTTTTCGTTTTAATTGTAAATAAAAACTTTTTTTTTTTAAAAATAAAATATCATATTTTACTTGTATTTTGCGGATGTTTCTAAATTCGGACTTTTACCCTTTCATGTTTAAATGTTGAATTTTGCTTAAACCGGTGCTTGAGTGCGTGGGCGATAGTTTGCACTTGACAGTACCGTCCATGAACAGGGTCAATCAAACCGAGCCTGCAACATTTTCAATTTTTCTGTGTTGGGCTTTCTTTAGGGATTCTTATTTTCTCTATTGTATAGTAATACAAACGATTATTAATTAACTTTTCAATATTAGGCACGTTTTCACTACAAATGTAAGGCTAATGTATGAAGTTCACAACGACATTATGAACATAAAACAAAGCCATTTTGCAAGAAAATGACCTTTATGAGAAAACTCGGCTATTAGGAGATTGGAGAATTTTAATTGGCTCTCTAGCTCAAAATCTGCTTTTTTCATCGAAAAAAGCCGCCATTTTCAATTGCTGCAAGGTAGGTTTCCGAAAGAATCTCATTTGCAATACCTCACAACAACGGAATTTCAAATTAGTTTTTTTTTAGTTCACTAAGTACTCAACTTTTTTAATTGCCATTTATAAAGTATTTTCATATCGGGCTTAAGACTGTCATATTAGTCTGAGGCCTATGGCCTCAGGCTAATAAGACAGTCTTCAGTCCAATAACAAGGCCATTATGAAAACACTTAATTATTAACACCATTGTAATGGCGACTTCTGAGTCTTTGTAAGTTCATTATTTTCATTATTTTTATATATTTAGGTGAGAATAGTTTCCTAAATCGAAACTAGACCTATCAAATAGACGGTAACTTTCTTCAAATATCAATACATGCGTACCAATTGCATTGTCATGCGTTTTAAGGTTTTCGAGAACACGGTTTGACTTGTGTGAAAATTGCAGATGCAAACACACGGCAATCTGATTTGTACTGACTACGCCCCCTAGATGAGACTACAAATCAGCCTCTGTTTCGATACTATTTATTAATATTTTCTAACAGATATCTAGTGATCAATAAAAATCACAATTTACAATTAAATGAACGCAATTTTATCATTTTCATAAAAAAAAACAATAAAGTATGCCGGTTTTATAAACGACAGGAACTTTGTATGTTTTCAGGTTTAAAGTGTCATGAAATTAAATCCTAATTTACGGAGATTAAATGAAGAAAATTATGTTTTAAAAATAGATTTAAATTCATGTTGTTTTGTCATACTGAGGAATTGGGGAGCAAGTTATATGGGAAATCTAATACTAGTACATATAAGAGTTAAACTGCCAACTGCGAGAATTTATATAATAATATATATAATACTAGGAATACAGTATTTAATACTCGAAATGGTCAATATCAATGCAGTTTTCTCTGACAAAATGATAGAATCAGTCCGATATCAATTAGAGTGGTTGATGGGAAGGGAAATAATAAATTTATAAACCTGCAGTATATCATGCTCTAGTTACCTCCCTACTAAAATAATACAATCAAGACGATGCATGCTTTACAGAGCAAACTGAAAACAATTGAAGAGAAACCCCACTTAAGACCACCTAGTTATCAAAACAATATTTAAGAAAATCGGAATGATCTGTTATCTATGTAAATGGTTACATGATCTTCATTTAAGACCACCCAGCTTTTCCACTATTAAGACTACCAATTTCAGTCCCAATTCATTGTTTTATTTTTTATTTGACACCACTATTATAAGACCTTACTGATAATCCAGTCAACAACTTTTTACACAACAAGTTTGTTGTTATTATCTCCTTGAATGCTCTTAGGCTTAATATTTAATGAAACAAGGTGTGAAAAAATCACAGACTTACTTAATATTTATTTATTTAAGTCTCATCTCAAAATCTTACTACTTTTAAAATAATAATTTCTTGTTCACTTAATAGCAACTTAAAATTTATACTTCTTTGTTAAAATCTAAAACCATATACATGTAAACTTGTTATAAGTTGTGCGTATTTGTATAATCATACAGTTGAAAAGTCTATATCTACAAAGTTTATTTTTACCGGAATCATTGCTACTTCTTTCCTAACACTAAGCCATTTAACAGCTACCAAAGCTTTAGTTAAATCATCAACCATACTTTTGCGACTAAAATGGAAAACAAACATGTAGTGATATACGTCGAGTCCTAATTACCGCAAAGTGTTCGCAACAATGTGGCCCCAGTTTTAACATTTTTTCCCCATTTTGTTTAAAGCCCAGTTGAAAATTTTCTTATTTATTCTGTTTTTGTGTCAGTGGTTATTCAACAATAATCGGATTCCAACTTGTTTCACCACATACTGCAGCATTTGGTATGTATTTACCCATGCCTAGGAAATACCTCATAGATCTGTTATGGATACTATTAATACAAGTATAAGATTTGGCACCCCAAATAGAAGCTCAATATGTTATAACAGGTACAACACATGTATAATACAGTTTCGTATAAACATTAAAATGAAAACACCAGGAAATTTTACATTTTGCAATGAAGAGAACAAGAGCGCGACTTGCACTTTGAAATACATGATTAGCCGTAAAATTCTGATCCAAATATTCACAATAGACTCGAATACATGTAAATGTTGGCAGTTTCTAACACAGAGTCCAACATGTAAATGTGAAATTTGATCTTGGTAAAGAAGGGTTTCTAAAATGAGTAATATCACTTTTCCAACATTTATGGCCATACCATAGCATACCAATAAGACAACATTGAAGGTTTTCTCCGTTTCCAGCTATCAATAAAATGTCATCAGCATTGAGAAGAATTGATACAGTATCTTCATCAAGTGCAATGCCTTTGTAACTACTTTATAATAACAAAGTCAAAAAATATGATAAACAAGATCAACAAGGAAAGGCGGCGTTCAATGAACGCAACCCCCACATGACCCAGCAACAAGAACCAATGGCAAGGAGCCATTAATGTCATTAAGTCATTAATATAAATATTAAATGACACAGTTGAAAGAGCGAACATCCTTGCCTTACTCAAGAATTTACTGGGAACCAATCAGTTGTTAAACTATTTACCCTTTTTATAGTAAAGAAATTTTACAGCATTTAACAATATAAATATATAATTTACACTTTTAGCGTTTGTCAATGATATTAGTATAACTAGATACATGGTCTATAGTACTACGATTTCCTCGAAATCCATATTGCTCTTCTGTTTAATAAGAATTTACGTCATATCGACACAGTATAGGTCATATGGCTACGTTCCAGTTTTAATGGTCGAGGAAGCCTCAGGTGCCCTTCCAAGCATAATTTCAGGCACCAACAGGCACCTCAGTAGAACCACCGACGTTCCGTAAGCTAGCTGGATAGCTTCCTCACACGAAGGAATACGAAGTCCCTGTCGGGATTCGAAGCCACAGTGGTGAGGGGCATGTGGTCTGAAGTCAACGACCTTAACCACTCGCCCACAGACGCCCCTTTTGCTCTGCTATCAACATTACTGGTTCATTTAACAATTCAGTCATTAAGAATGCTGCTTTATAACTTAAACATAGTACAGGCAAGGGAGCCAAAGGTTGGCGCGTGTCCTTATTTCTGGATTTTAGAATTCCGGTAATGATATATTTCGACCAAGTTGAAGGTACTTTTCGTCGTTCAAAACAAACGTTAAAAAGACTATGCAGAATCAATGTAGCTGTGTCATTTTTTTAAACTTCCACAGAAATAAAGATGAATACCTGCATTCTTATGCTCTTCTTAAGATCATTATTGGTTCCAACTTGTGCAATGCTCTTCCAAAATGAGTTGTCATTATTTGTCAACTAAATTTAACTATTTATTTTGCTGTCATGCCGATACAATTATTTCAACGCTGAACATTTCTATTGGAATGTTTTCTTATATATCTATATTGGTGTTAAAACTCCACTTGTAACATTCTAGTTTTACATTCAAACCGTTTTCTCTCTGCCTCACATAGCCAATTTTAGCCAAAGGTCAATTACATCCAAATTACTTTTAGACGTTTTTGCATAATTCCTAGTGTTAACAACTTTATATGGCACTTTATTGGATCAGTTCACACCATCCATACATTGTATCAATTTTTCTTTGTGTTAGTATTAGTTATAAAGATGTTAACTGGCTCTAATGTTTCATGGTCTAACATAAATTCATACCTCATAGTAACGACCAGTTAACATACAAAAGTTAAAGCCAATTAGAGATTGTACTTAAAGTTCCCCGTAAGCATTACTTTTATCATCAACCAAATGCCTTTCAACATCGGCATAGACATCATCAATTTCCCCACATCACCACATATCATGACAATACCTATATTTTGGATAATCATATATTCGTCTAACATTAAGTCATAAAAGCAATTACCATTACACTGCGTGTTACAGACACATGAACAAAGAATAAAAAAGTACTATTTGATGGGACAGGTCATTCTGTTATGAGACAACACTTTAGACTGCTAAATATGCTTGCTTCAGTTTAATGTCGATCTCTGTGCCAACTTTACTTCAAGGTTGAATAAAAAAAGGTCTTTGATTGATATAGATTAGTAAGTAGAATTACGTGGCCAAGTGGTTAAGGTCCTTGACTTTAAACTACTTGCCCCTCACCGCTGTGGGTTCAAATCCCGACAGGGACTTTGGATTCTTTCATGTGAGGAAGCTATCCAGCTAGCTTACGGAACGTCGGTGGTTCTACTCAGGTGCCCGTTCGTGCCTGAAATAATGCACGGAAGTGCACCTGAGGTCTTCCTCCACCAGTAAAGCTTGAACGTCGCGATATGACCTATACTGGGTCGATGTGACGTAACCCCCCCCCCCCCAAAAAAAAAAAACAACAAACAAACAAGTAGAATTAAGTGTAGGAACAGTATTTTCCTTATTAGAAAAATGCTCAACAGAGACCAGATTTGTTTTATGCATATAGAGTAAATACTAAAATAGAGAAAAACAGAATCCCTAAAGAAAGCCCAACACGGCAAAATTGAAAATGTTGCAGGCTCAGTTTGAATGAGGCTGTTCAAGGACGGTACTAGAAAGTGCAAGTTACCGTCCACGCCCCCCTAGCACCGGCTTAAGCAGAATTCAACATTTAACACGAAAATGATAAAATTTTGAATTTAGAAACATCCGCAGATGTGTTCATACGGCGGTAATCATGGACACTTCAATGTGACACAGAAGTGCCATTCATGAAAAGCGGCGTAAGGTCTCCTATTAAAAATGCGTGTGCCCTAAACGAGAAAACAATGGGCGGAACTAAATAGAATGGAATTTTGAAAGGGGATCTGAGGCTATGAAGCCTGCATATCAAAGATAAGACGTCAAAAGACAATTTAAAAAGCAGGCAACAACTCCTAAGGGTGATTAGACAGTATTCAAGTTGGAATACTGGAACCACCCAAGTTGAATAGTCCAAATAGAAGAAACCAAAAATACCACATAACATGTAAACACAACAATTATGTCGTGCTGAACGACCTTCAAGGATCGAAAATATAACATCTTTGATTAAATTTACGGGGAAATTTTTTAAAGCCGCCAAACGGCTCAAATTACACTGATGTAAGAGATATTGAAAAATAAATTCATCTAAAAATTGATAAATGGAAACAATCACTAGAACGAGTGCCATCAATGTCAGATAATGGTAAAAATAAACATAGGCTAAGAACAAAACGTAAAGAATTGTGAAGAATGGCTTTAAGAAAGAACCCGTGTGCCCTAAACGAGAAAAAAAATCGGGCGAAACTTAACAAAAGGCCATCTTAAAATGGGGTCCGAGGTGTTGAAACCTACATATACACAGATACAACGTTAAACCTATTTGAGCCTGTAAAACAATTGATAATAATTTTGACAACTTATCTGTTGTTGACAAAATGCATATCGGTTTTGTTTGTCCATGTACGACTAAGTTTACAGCCAAAGCCTGCGTCAATACATTAAAACATAGGCGTTTTCTACTTTACTGTAGGTAACTTTTTATATAGATATTATTTGTCAGAGTGTGTTGTTAATCTTTCAACTGAGAGCGATGTGTTCCTTTTGAAAATTAGTTTTGGAAATGCGAAAGTGTTTGTCTAGCATATTTTACTGTAATGGAATTTAAAGATTGGATTCAGAGTCATATTATTTGTAGCACAAGGATAAAGTCAAAAATGCTAGGCATACGCGTTTGCATTTTCAAAAGTAGTTTTCTATAAGTGTATTCTGGTTCAATTTCAAAATATCATACAGTTAGTGTAAAAAAACATTTATGTGCGATGGTGAAATGTCGGAACCACGATGATGAAAAGTCCCAATAAGAGAACAACGATGGTGAAAAGTCAACAATACGATGATGAAAAGTCGAAAGTTAATGCAGAAAATTCGAAATATTGAAACAAGAAAGTCCCTATGGTGAACGATCGGAAATACGATGGTGATAATAAGAAATTATATCGAGTTTTCATCATCGTACTTTCGCTGTTTCGGCTTTTTCGACTTTATATCATCTTACCATTGAAATTTCGTGTGTTTGTTGTTTCGATTTTCTTGTGTGTCGCGATGTCCCTATCGGGACACCGAAACTCTCAGTCTCGATTTGTTTAATTATATGTACGAGCTGCATATCTAATAACATATTAACAACAACTTGGTATGTATGTATCAATTATGTCTAACTAAAACACTATGTCTTGTAACATTATAAAACTCATTTGAAATAAATTGATAATTCCTACGACTATATAATTTCTATATGTAGGATGTTACCAACAACACTGATCTTATATTGTAGACGACAATCATATATGGCAACATTTTAAAACTTCAAATGTGTCGGTTATCTGTCAAAACTGACAGTAAAACATGATCTCAAAGTCAATAGTAATATCATCCCACCAAACCTTCTATCAATTCTACCGTATCTATCAATATTATAAAAACGAATATAGTATAGATAACAATTATCTGTAAATGTGTTATAAATAACAATAATATCTAAAACATGTTTCATAGACAATGCCATGATAATCACCATTTTACCACTTACAGTATGTCAGTAAAAGTCTTCAGCTACTCGTTGTAAAGAGAAAAAATTGAAGCTTTTGTCACGACCCTCTCTTTCAGAAAGAACTTGATATTCACATTCTCAATCATAAAATGACACCATTTAATTAAGAAGGGCAGATAATCCTAAAATTATTTTTTTGCAAAGTTTGCCTCTTTTTACTTAATGCTTTGATTCTCAAGTCATTTTCTCAAAAATTGTCAAAATAAATCAACTTCAAACGTAGATTTTTTTAAAAGATCGTGTTCACTTCCAAATTTAAGATGCGTTTCTACGGGCAGATAATCAGGAAACCCGACTTTTGTTATATTTCCCTTTTTTGACTTGAAATATTTGACTTTTTCTCAAATTCCGTTAAAATTACATTTGTGTATTTACTTCAAATGTTTCGTTGGTTGTTAAAAGCAGGTGTCTGCTAAGCATGTTTGCAGTATTATTCTATGGTGTCTTTTTTAACTATCCAACCTTGAAAGAAATGAAGCGCGCTGTCTGTGGATAGGTTTTTGTTAACATTTTTTATGGGTTCTGAATAAGTTGAATAAATATACTGAGCTGTTATTTGAAAAAAAAAGAAACTATAAAAGTGATAATAAGATCAGAACACATCTAAAGTTCAATCCAGCGGTCGTGTTTGGGAAAGGTTTTAACGGCGAGGCAATGAGAAGACAATGCAAGGATTTATATTCTTTTAGATAATTATAGGAATATTAGAAAGGACCGATCAGCACTGGGGTGATATTGAATGGTAATTTTCGGATGATAGGTATGTTGCAACGTTTTCTTTTTACATGAAAGTTATTGGTGTTTGCAAAGAACATTTTGTTTATTTTAGATGGAAGAAATCCGTTTTTCTTATTAAAAAACGTGCATGTTTTATTCTGATTTCCCACTTGTAGCGTTTAAAGATTTAATTTATTACCCCCACCTTCCCTCCGTTCTACGCTTCGGTCTACGATCCTTGTGGTCAATTCCTACACATCAAAATTCCTACCCGGTGTAAAATAGACGTTATACACAACGCTCAGAACGATATTTCTTAAATAAATGATGATTTAGGAATAAAGTGTTTATGAATAAAGTGTTTAGGAATATACTGCTATTCCAATTATGTATGATAACAATCATACGAAAGTGGTTTTTAATACATGTAATTTTAAACTTATATTTGTATAAACTGTATAAACTGTTTCCACTTTAAGTATAACTTATTTTGATGATATATTTTTCACAATTGAATTCTATATTTCGATATGTAAGGCTCTTTTCACTCTATTCAAATGTTTGAAGTCTATATATAAATACCACTTTGGACATGGCGTTAAGAGTTTAGGTAAACTTTACAACATGTCAATAGATTATACAAGCTGACAAAATAAATCTTTCATACGACATGCAAAACTTATTTGCCGATAAAAGTTTGCTATTGACAAACCTAATAAATCCTCTGACGCTATGACAACAAACATGGACATGGACTTAAGTCATCAAATATTTCAATTAATACTTCAATATTCCTAAGATGATATTTAATCAGGCTAAAATCAAATCAAATATGCTTAAAATATCTTTCAAAAGAATATTGTTGATTTTGTTGGATACGACACAAATTGGTTTAGCAAAACTTTAATGTCATCAACTTTCTTATGTATGGCAAGTTCGCCCACAGTCAAATGATGCTCAAGCGAAAGCATATTTACAACGAGGAGGAATTTAATGGCCTATGTGTCTGCCAGACATCATAGTTGAATACTTAAGCCACAACCAGGTTTCATTATATATAGTCGGTATTTGTAAGTTCCTGGAAGCGGACTCTAAAGTCGTTCAAATATACTATAACTTTCATTACCATTAATCTAAATTAAATTGAAACTTAAAAGGTATAATCGAATTATTAATCAAAATTAGATCCTATTACACGGAATCAAAACGTTTTTGATAGAACGTAAAGCCTGGGTTATCAGTAACCCAGGTGAAGCACATATTTGAACTGGCTGAGAAAATTGAACGTGCTTTATAAAAGAAAAAGATTGATGATGCAGAACTTTTATTAATCTGACAGTAGAACAGCAGGTACATAGCCTAAAATAACAGTTACTTAATGTAAATATGTTAGACACTTAAAAGATACCACAAAATGAAATGATTGGAGAAATGTTCTTAAATAGAAAAATATTGTGATAACATTTGTTAATACGTGAAAAAAATGTTATAGGTCGCTTTGAACATTTCATAAAAAAGTCATTTTCATTTTAACGTTTATGCCTGAAATAAAGACTGCAATAAATTTACATAATAATGTTTAATGGAAATATTACAAGGTAATATTGATATGTTACAAAACTTCGGACAGATTTATTTTATTCATCAACAATACATTGGTCATATTGATTTAGTGACCAAGAAATATATCAATACATCAATATGTAGAAGTTAGCTGTTTTGAATATTTTTTCAACTAACCCGATAATTTTGTCCATTTAAACTGTAACGCCAGAATAAATCTCTTTACAAGATATTTTTAAACATTTTAAACCAATACAGAGCGTAAATGTAAATATCTTCAAGGGGGTGGTATATGTCAACTAATCAATATCTGTAATGTGCCCCGCTTGATACAATAAAGTCAAAGATCTAGCCGAGTGAAAATCATTTTGAATATTGAATGTCTTTATTTCCATACCTTTATCTTGCATGAGAACTTAGTTTTATTTTGACACCATTAACAAAAAAATGTGAAATTGATTCATTAGAAATGGGATTAATAGGTTATAAAGCTATTTGGAATTTTAATTAGCATTATCCTTTGACAGATTTATGGTATGTACCGACCTACTTCTATACGGAATTAATTGATGAGCAGATGAAGATTTAGCAGATTTGATTTTTGCACGAATGAAAAAAGATGAATAAAGTATTAAAGTTTGTTAAAAATAGTAGTTTTAGAAGGGGACCTCAGATAGCTTAAAATGAGACTTTACGTGGAATTCTAAAGGTAAATTTCAAGATTATGTTCTGTTGCCATTCTTAATGTAAAAAAGTGGAATTTTCATTTCTTATGTTGAAAACAACTTTTTAATTGAAATTAATTAATTTGTAGAATTGCTTTTTATTGCTCTATTATTACACACTGTGACTAAAAGATACGCTGTGTGATTATTTGTATTTATTTGTAAGTATTCATAGATGTTAAGTTAAAGGTCATCGTGTGAATCCTTTGATCCATAGAATATATAAACTATAAATTAATCCGGTTACAAGGCAACGGAGGCTAAATGTTTAAACAACTGACCGTTATCTTTTGGACACTTTAAAAATTGACCGTTATCTTTTGGACACTTTATACAAGTGATTATGCTTAGCTCAACTTAAATAGTCTTTTTAAGCCGATTTAATATAATAAATTAGTATTTAGTGAATTGTCCTACACTTATTTTATACAATGCATTTATTGTCATAAATTTGTTTGTAGATTCGATATGTGAATTTTTCGATATTTGATATCCTATTGTGGTTTTGTTGTTTATTAAAACCAATACTTATATTACGCGGTTAATACATGTATGTATATACGCAATGCTATTACTGTAAACCCAATATTGAGCTTTATAAGGTTCTAATATACCTAATTTGTCTATTTTTTATCATCAAAGGTATAAATACTTATTTTCTTTGCATTTCTGACGATCGTTTTAATGAACAACTAGTAAAGTTCTAGACCTTCGTTTCTTTTATATTAATACTTAAGTAATTTAATTGATTGAATGATTGGTAAAAATTTCTTCCGTATTGATGAAAAAAATAAGCACAGATAAAAGACTGTGACACAATTATAGTAATCTTATAATATAATCTTGCAAGTTGCCATTTATCACATGTTATCTAATATGTAGACGTTTATGGGGTATTTACACATTTATTAACATATTAATTCTTATCTATTATGGGACTGCCTGTATTTAGAATTTCAATTATAAACGGTATTTTATCAACGCTCTAATTTAACGCTATACAGACCAAAGTGCTTGGCATTCATTTCGTATATAGTATATAACATGTCCTAAACGTTTTGTTTTTACGGGCTGTCTTTTGTAAACCAGTTGTAATTGATACCCTTAATGCAGTGTGAAATTTGGCACATTTACTAGTCTTCAAATATACCAACTAATTTTGTTTCTATTTCACAATAGCTAATTTTAGGAACGTTAATGAATGGACTATCTTAAACGGTCTTCATACTAAGCATATTATATTACTATACACAAAATTAGTATAACAGACTACTTTCCATTGAAATATGTCTGGATATTTTCTTTATCTATTATATGATTTGCATTATAAAAATACATTTTCCGTAACAATAAATGCTGTGGCTATAAGAATTTTTAATGTTTTGGGCCATACTTAGTTTTATTTTAGAGTTTTTTGCCATTATGTCAATAACATTTTAGACAACCAAAGGCAAAAAGGAAACGAACACATAACGCGTAGTTTAAATGCTTAAATTCAGAAATAATCTATTTCATGACAAGAAATCATAAAATTGTTGCAATGTTTATATAGATTTCTATGTTCTACATGTATTAATGTCTGCGATGAACATTTAAAATCTTTTTTTTTTCTATAATATTTTCAGACATTCATACGGTTATGACATAAAATGAATCATTTGATTTGTGTTACGGTGACACAGCACCCTTGTTAAAATATCTTAGAGAACCAGTATTCAGTTTGACAAATGAGCCGCGACACGACAAAACCAACATAATGGGTTTGCGACCAGCATGGATCCAGACCAGCCTGCGCATCCGCGCAGTCTGATCAGGATCCATGCTGTTCGCTTACAAACCCTATAACAAGTAGAGACACTGATAGCGAACAGTATGGATCCTGATCAGACTGCGCGGATGCGCAGGCTGGTCTGGATCCATGCTGGTCGCAAACCCATTATGTTGGTTTTGTCGTGACACGGCTCAAATTAACGTCATTACACTCGTGTAACAAGGTTCACTAGCAACTTGGACTACATTCTTCTCCTCAATGTCAACAAGTTTTAGTAAACACAACAAATGAATTATTGATATGTTTGAACAATTCTTGGACAAAATATTAATGTAGCGGAGATTGACATCACAAGTTGACCACTGCAATCAATATTATCGTGACAAAGTCTAAGAGCTTTCTATAAGAATATTGCAATACCCTCCTGAGCAGACAATTATAAATGCTTGATTAACGAGCGTATGATGTATGACATAACAAATATGAGAAAACAGATTGATATTCTTATCATAGGATGGTAATAGAATCTGTTGATATTATGGTTTTAATTCGTAATTTCGATTTGCAGTTGATGATGTAAAAATGTACTTAACAAAACATATGATTTCTATTCCAGATCTGGTCAATAAGTAAGAAAATGCAAGGGACTGTTTTTATAGAGGAGCTGCAATAAGGACTTTATTAAAAGTAATCATGAACTGAAACTTTTAGAACTACAAAAATACTTTTCTAAAAAAACAAGGTTTATTCAAATGACGAAAATGTCTACCAAAACGCAGGATTCTGAAAGCGAAGATGAAACAGTGACGTCATCAGATTATTCAGAATCTTCAGATGATGAAAGCAGCGAACATGATCGAGATGATGCAAGTGACACAACTTCGTATCGCTCCCTTGCGTTTAGTGTGAAAAAGCATCGGTCCACCGCAATAGTTAAATCAAAGAAAAGCAAGAAAAGAGTTAGGTTTAAACCAGGCGATAGTCTTGTTTTGATATATGTTATACCTAATAGAGAAATGCTTGGGTTAAAAAGTGATTCCGAAAGTTCCGACTACGGTGACAGTGACGATGACAGTGATGATGAAGAAGATGATGACGATGACAACGATGATGATGACGAACAGGAAGACGATGACGAGGACGATGGAGATGACGATGATGATGATGATGATGAAAGTGATGAGGATAAAGATAGTAAACACAAATCAAAAAAGGATAAAACTGTAAAACCAAAACCTTTCGCGAAATTACTTGCGGTAAAACAGGTACATAGACGTAAATTTCCTGATTTACGTAGTAACGTTAAAAAAGTAAACGAAAGTTCAAGAACAAACAATTTGGATTTAGGTTCAAATCAAGCAACTTCAAAAAAGAAACAACGTTTAAAACCAACAAAGAATGAGAAAAAAGAAACCCCTAAACAATCGAAAAATGAAATAAGTGCAATTAATAAATCGAAACAGATAAAGAACAAGAAAAGTAAAACAAATGCAATTAAAGGAGATGTGATAAAGCCACACAAAAGCAAAAGAAATAGATCTCGATTGCTTGAAATACGTGCAACTGTTGAACCAGTGAGTAAAAATCAGGATAGTTCGGCATCTGGTGCAAAACTTACGTACAAAAATGATATTAAACCAAATGTGATAGACGTAAATGGTGCAGTTTCCTTAAACAACTCAACATCTCTTACTAACAGAACAAGGCTTCAACCAACATCGTTCAGGATTACTAAGTCAAGACCTAGTTCAGGTTCTGCAAAATCTAAAAACGGTTTGCCAGAAAGACCTGCAAAGATTGCACAAGTTGTTTCAGCTAGTTACGAGTCGCTTACCAGTGTTCTACCAACATCATATATCAATCTCAACTCCATACAAAACAAAACAGTTGACGAAACTATAAAACGCCTTGACCCAGAAAGTATGAATTCAAGTGGGAAAAAAAGTTACGCATGGCAAGTAGCTAATGGAACCATATCTAGTCAATCTTTACGCACACCAAGTATTCTCCCTTTCTTGGACAGTTTACAAAACTCTGTTTCAGAAAACAATACTCTTAAATTACCTACATGACTTTTCGTATGTTAGAAGAATATACCGTATAAGTGTTTTTTCTGCGGTAACTTTATTTTTTCTGTGGTCAGTTTCAGCACCGCAGAAATAAAAACCGCAGAATATGTGTCCATGTTTTGGTAAACAACATATAAGCTACCTAAGTTTGAAGCCAGCTAGACCTCAACAAGCCTCTAAATAAGTTACAGAATATCACTTACTAAGGAATAACAGCAAAGTCGTCTTTTTAAATTGTTAATGCTGAAGACTGAATACTGTTTAGGCGGGTGCTAGGGCTCATCAGAGATATTTCACCTTCCATGTTCTTTCGACAAGCCGAGTCTGCAATTTTTGTTTAAATTGCTCACAACGGATCTCTTCCTTCAAGAATTTTCTGTGCGCATTTTTGTTTTCAAACAAGTATAGAGATATATTAAATTTTTAGATTAGAGTGTTTACTTTAAACTCGTGCTTACAGATACAAACAACAATCGTTTTATATAAAATAAAGTGAGAAAAAGTAGTTGAACTTCAGGTTTTCACATTTAGAAAGAGATCCGGAAATTATAAGTTAGCTAAGAGTGCTGCAAATAGCTTGAATAAACAAACTGACTGATAAATCAATCTTCCTGAGATTTTAAATAAATCTCGAGGATTTATTTTGGTTTAAAAGGTTTTATGCATTAGATAACAATTTTGAATTTGTAAAAATCACGGTAGTTGAAGGGAATTCAATATTTATTTGATTTTTTTCTGTTTATGTGTATATTTGTGTTCAGAAATTTAACTTGATTTAAGTATCGTATTTATTTACGTACGTTTTATATATGTCTTGCATCTACGCATGTTTGATATACATGTTTACATAGTGTATTTATTTGTAATACATGATATTTGATCGTATAATATTAGAATTATATAATTAAATTTAGTACAACTTAAACAGTTTCCTTTTATGACATTTATGAATGGTGCCAAGTTAGAATTTCCATACAACAATAAGGCCCCAAAAATCCTTACATCATTATCTCACCAGGAACACAAAAAGTTGTATGTTTTAGATTATAATTATCGCACGTAAAATGTAAATCGTATACAAATGTAATACTTGAGAGAAAAAAAACACAAACAAAAACACAACAACATACTTTTGTATATACATCATTTATTGAAGATAAATTTATAGACAAGTGAAAAAGTTAAATAAGTCTTTCAGTGTATTGTTACACCCTAATGACTGACACTTCCTTGTAAAAGGATATACTTAAAACACTTAAAACTAAGCATATTCATCAACTTATTGTAGGTAATTATCATTCCAACCCAGTTTACTTGAATAAGTCAATCAACAATTGCACAAGTGTATCTTTAATAAGTTTTACCAAAAAGATCAATGAATCAACCCAAAGTGTTATTATGTTTTTCTGGTTCTTCCTGGTCTCTGAGTTTAATGTTAGTGTCGAGGGTGAAATATGGTGCTAAGGAACGTGAGGGACATTGCACTTTTCATTATATCTTTTGTCAATTACTTGTTTTTGTTTTCATTGCTCTAGTGGGACCTGCCGTTCCAGAATTTTAAAACACAGAATGAACAAAATGTATTGTAGGCACATTTTAATTACTTTTTCATTTTTATTACTTAGTCATAAGATGCTAACTTGATCTTAAATGTTAAAAATTGAAGGGATACAAAATTATCCAATCAAAATAACTTTATGTGTATAGTTGCTTTTGGGGTTAAGTTTTATCAAAGAACTTTTAGATAGTTTCTGCTTTAGTTGATCTTATCAAATTTCAATTACACTATTTGACTTGTCAGATCCGCCCTTTATGTTCTATATCTATAAAACTGATACTAAATTTCATTTTATAGATATCAAAAGAAAGATAAATTTGAATGAAATCAAATATTTGAGTTATACGGTTAATAAGTCTTCAGAACGATCAAGATCATATGTTCCTTATTCATTTTTGTGAAAGTTTTATTACATTGTCGTGACAAAAGATCCCCATTTAATTTCACCGAATAAACACAGATACACGAGGAGACAAGACACCCTTTATGTACAAGGTTGTTCACAAGAATAATCAAATTAATATGATGGGAAAATAAAAAAGTAATAAATAATTTCTTCACTAAATGAAATTGAAATATACGAATCTTTTATTTGGTCAAACTTATTCACGTATCAAAAGTTCCAAAATCAATAATCCAATCAAATTTGGTAGAACACATTGAAAGAAAGTTTCAGACTTACAATTCCAACGCCGATGTTAATAGATTCACAACGACAAACATTAATCAAACTGGCAGATTGAAATTTTTACCGAGTTAAATAGTCAGTAAATTGAATATAAAAAAACCTTTACGGAGTAAAATAGATGAAATATATCTATTTGTTTAAATGTATAAATCATAACACTTAGTAAAAAATAAAATGTATTCTAAAGAAAACACACACTGTTATATATGGGTGAATTCACACAGCGGCGGCATGTATCCTCAATACTTTGATAGACGGAAAGAGCATCTTATTTTAAGAATGATAATTATAATAATGATAAAACATCAAAGGTTGTGTTAAGTTGTAAAAATATGAAAATATCAGCTGCATCAACTATTGATGTAATTTTTTTTATAAATATATTGATCACAGCATGCAATCATGTATATCAGCATTTCTAACACATGTTGGTTTGCAATAAACTTTCATAATCATTTCATCTCTTCCTCAATCTGAGAATATTTATTTCACCAAACCCTATTTGTATAAAGTGCCCCTGTGAAAACAAGTTTATTGAATATGTAATAAACTGAAATCATTTCAAGTCTAATCCTATGCAAATAAGATAAAGATCAATATTACTTAACTAAATGAAATTCATTTTTATTTTCGCATGAAATCGAAAAACGTTTAAATTCACATTTGCAATGCATTTCATAGAAGGAAAATAAAAAAAGATGTGAAAACAATGATGACTATTTCTATAGAATAGTCTCTGTTATTTGGGGAACAACTTATACCCTGCCCTGGTTATGACGTAGGTACTGTATCTACGTCATATCCTTTTAACGCTGGCGTCGAATATTGTAACAAGGAAGAAATGAGTTGTTGAAAAAAATGGAAAAAATCGCTGATCAAAACAGCAATCGATAGTAATATCTTCTAGATATGAATCGATAAGACGTCGGTGATTTTCTGTGTGCCCTATAAGCAGCAATTTTGTTGATATTTTCCACGATTGAAGCGGATTTGTTCTTGATGTCTTTGGTGGGAACATGGAACACTGAATCTAGTAGGATATTATATGGACAGAGAAGTTTTCTTATTCAATTTCAGATTTAGATCTTCAACAGATTGTTGTCGAGAACAGTTTAAATTTAAATTATTTATATTCATTGTTTTGTGAATTGTACTTTGTCTAGCTTTATGCTGACTGCTGTCGTAAATTGACAATTTTACTATGACGATCCATGGATCTACTCTCACCCACGGCTATTCATTTAGCTATGTCTGTATTTCGCTATAATGTTAAATCATTCGCGGTGTATTAGTAACTGATGGTAACGATGATGATTGTAATGAAAACCTTTAAAAAAATATGATAGATCTACATAAATTATACGATGATCTAGCTAGGTCAGTAGGTGCACTGCTATTTTCAATGGCGTTAAGAATGGTGGAAGCAAGAAATATTTGTTAACTTGTGCTAATTGTCCTGAATTAGGAAAAAATGTGTCTATTAATCTAACAGGTTCATAATAAATCAGTTATTATTAGCTAATCAGTTTTAAAATATATTTTATTTGCTTTTAAATCTTCAAAATTAATAGATCTATAATTTTTTTTTTTGCTGGACGAGATTGGAAGAATGTGATTAAAGACAATACACTACTGGTCTGTATGGGAAATGTGGAAATAAATGCATGGTGATCAGCAGCGTCTTGTGAGGACTCCTGACATTTGATGAATTGTTGTATGAGATAAATTGGTGACTGATGTTAGTAGAGCTAGTAGTTTAGTTCCTTTACAGTATTAGGTGAGGTATTTCCTGTTTAAAATGTTTATTTTATACATTATTTTTACAATGTGAAACCTAGGTTTAGATCTACAAGTTGAACAAATTAATTATTCAGTTATATTTCAGTATTTGTTATCATAGATGTGAATACATTGCCTTATTTTAGGGCCTATTGTTTTCATGGTAAAATTAAGTATGCATAATAAGCAAATTATGTTGGATAGAAGGGGTTAAAATCACATTAAATAGAAATTGATAAATTAATAATGAACAAATAATTAAAAGATGCAGACTTCAATGCAACATCAGTCACATGAGTAAGATATTAGATAATAATAATTATAGTAAATTAATAAACATTATATAAAAATAAAATAATAACAATAAATTAATAGTAATAATAATGAATTGATAATACAAATGTATTAATAATAATAAATTATTAATGATGATGATAATAATAATAATAAATAAGTAATAATAATAATGAATTGATAATAGTAATAATAATAATAATGATGATGATGATGTGATCTAATGATAATAATAAGACAATCATGAATTCATAATTATAATAATAATAAAAATAAATTATTAATAATAATAAATTAATAATAATAATAATTTTAATTAGACTATGTTGTTTATAATTTATAACATGCTTGTAATGCCATCATGGGCATATTGCCTTATGGAATAAAAGAATAAACTACTTAAACTAAACTATAATTCATGGTGTAGGCTACATTACAGTACAGATTTATAACAAATTATATTTGTCACACAATTTATTGCAATTTTGAGTTGACAAGTTGTAGTTCACTTTTCATTGTAAAATTTATTTTCCATTGCACCTTTTATTTACTTTACACAACATAAAAAGATAAATATTTTAATATAATAAATGGATAGCTAATTTATTAAATGATTGTGAACCTCTTTTGATGATTTAGTCATAGTGAACACCATCCAAATATAAAACTTTAAATTTGAAAGTATATCATTTACTTTTTATTTTTTCTTATAGTTTTGACACTAGATCTACTCATAATTAAACTTAAAACTTTTATTTTAGAGGGTAGAAGTTTTAAATTTAGAGGTTAAACGTTTTTCCATTTCTTTAGGATTTCTTATAATCTCATGCTATATGATAGGTACTCATTCCCTAAGCTAGTGATAAAAGTGAACACGCTTCTTAAATTTTAGTGTTAAACACTGTTGATAATATTTACACAAAATCATGCATTCAACTTTAACTTTTCTTTGTTGAATGTTGTTCAAAGGAAAATCATTCAAGACAATTTCTCTTGGCTTTAGTATAATACTCAACTTTGGTTGAATTGCAAGACCAATTTTTATGTAAACTATATAGAGAATGTGAGGTTTGATATTTAAAAAGTTAATATAAATCGTCTTACTTTAATTTCCGTGATGAAACAATATTTTATTGTGAAAAGTACACCCTATTAAATTTCAAAATAAACATGGTTATGATATTAAAATGACATTGTGCCTATTTTGTCATGGTCAAGTTATGCTGAATTGACTTCATGTTTCAAATAATTGACTGAAAAAAAGGTTATTGACCTACAGCTGATATTTTAAAATGTTAAGGATAAAATATAAGTATGCATAAAATATAAAAAGACTGTCCCAAACTTTTATAAATTGAACATTTTGGGTAATTTCCAATGGCATTGATTTATCGTTCATAAATGGAAAGTACATAATCATTATAAAAATTGAAAGGAATTATGGCAAGATTTAAACTTATTTGACTTTCACCTGTTCACTCATTATAATTAAAGCCTTGGATGGGCATTATGCATTATGTCAAAAATATCTATTACATACTGTTTAATACTGTTTACATTCTATTAGTGTCAATTAAATGTACTAATATTTTTTATAATTTTGTAATAAATTATTATGCACTTCAGAGTCCATCTAAGCTCTTGATATTTATATAATTTTGTTCTTAAAATGATTGCCTTTTATCTTCATGGTAATAAACTTTGTTGATTTCTGTCTGGATTATTTTATTAACAATAAACATAATAAGGCACATAAAAAACACTAACTTTACAATGTTTAAATAAAATGATGCAAATACTTTGGCAATGTTCTAAGGTTTCACTTTGTTCAAAACTTAAATTACCATATTATTAGGCTATTATTGTTTTTCAGCAGCTACTTAATTTGATAATCAAAAATGTCTTGGCTGAAAATCAGCAAATGCTTTCTGTATTGCAGATAGATTAATGAATGTGGCTTTCAATTAAAAATAAAATGTAAATACATGTGTATTATTATAATCAATGTTTATTTAAGTCTATTAATTGGTTGAATTGACTAATAACCAATACAGAATCAAACAACTTTTAACTGACAGTATAGCTGGATGCTGCAAACTGACCAGTGAAAGAATATTTTTGTGTAATTGCTGATAACACTGGCAGTAGAATTTATGTCCAACAAAAAGCTTTAAACCATTATTCTTGGAGTTTGGGAATTTAGTATGTTTTTGGCCAATAAAGATATTTTATTAGTAAATATTCCATGAAATCTATAAATTGATTCAAATCTTTTTACAGCTCAGTTAAGTATATTAGTATAAGTACCTATTTTAAATAAGCGCTTCACACAGTTGTAAGAAAGACAGTCCAGGACTGACCAGGATGGGTGGTGTGAAATGCTGCAAATTGAAAAATATAGCTCGAAACCTATGTTCAATTGTGGCAACCTATGTACAATTGTGGGGTAAAAAATTAGGACAATTTCTAACACGTTAATATTGCATGCTATTCTAATGTCAATAGGTGTTAAGCATACTAAAATGTAATAAAAGTGTTCTGCCTTGTCGACGATATGATGCATTAAATTGTTGCTAGTTTTCTTTTACCGCATGGAGTGTAAGTGTTTACATCATGCGATTTAAAAACAAATGGAAACCTGATTAATGTAACATTATTAAACATGTTGGTTGAATTGGAAGGATTCGAACCCATGGAATGCAATTGGAAATATCTGCTCTCAGAGTCATGCAGGTCTCACGATCTTGATGGTCACTATTGTATTGGGCATGTGTTTTCGGCGCGTTGGTTGGTGGCTGCCCCCGGGGGACCCTCGCCCACTTTGCGGCCCTCCAGCCCTTCAGAACCATAATATTGAAAATTGGTGAAAAAATGTTGGGGTTATGGAGTTCAATTATTATTAAGATGAGTGCTGAAAAATGTGCAGCGAGTTGCATACCTTTACTAAATATGTATATATATAAATCAATTTTTTATTTTTTGTGGGAAATGAAGGTAATTGAATTAAAAGCATATACCAAATATTAAAACATGTTTCAAATGAAAAATACTGCAGTTTAAATGGTTTTGGGGGGTGGGAGGGTTGTGGGGGTGGGTGGCTGATCAGCGCGCCGAACACCTATGACATAGAGTGGTTCAGGAAAGGTATATTTGAAAAGTTGATGTGTTGATGCATAATTTATAGTTAAGTTGATTGAATGCACTTATTGTATACATGTATCTAGCACATATTTGAAGCAGTTTTGAACGTTATTGCAATTGATATCTCGAAAAACATGCACTGTCAAATGTATATACATTTAGCTAGCACATATTTGGAGCAGTTTTGAATGCTTTTGAATAATTCATGTCAAGAGAAATGGCACTGAACTCGAGATCTTGATGGTTACTACCCAAATTATTGTGTTTCAGATAGTGTCATATTTGATTTATGAGCGCTAGTATATGCATATTTGTTGGAATGCTGCTTTATTTGCTAAGATGAATTACCTACATGGCAGTGTTGTATTATAAATCATAGAATGGCTGGGCACGACTAATTTTTTTTTAAGTATTCAATTCGCCGGAGCCAATAATAGTATGATATTGGCGAAGCCAATATTGTATGTTATTGGCGGAGCCTTCGACTGGAAAACGGGAAATCTCCCGTTCACCATCCGAAGTCTAGTGGCGGCCGGCGAATAGACATTTTGTGATACTGGCGATACTGGTTTCTGCTTCCCAGAACCAATTTCGCGCAACAGTGTCAATGCTGTGTTGTTGCTCATATACATTTGTGAAAATTGACTATTTTGTGAATGAAGAATTGAAAGACTAGTATTGCTTTGATCAATTATTTTCTAGAACATACTGTTCCAAAAAAGCTATACAGTTTGTTCCATTTTGCTTGTTTTGATTTTGTGTCATTTGTTTGCTTTGCTATGGATGCCCTAACAGGGTTTTGTATGCCCGGTATCCAAACCTTTTGGCTTTTATTAATGGAGTCGTGCCCATAAAATGCCAAAGATAAACTAAGACATTACTCAGTGAGATAAATTACATATGCCACTATGTATGACTATAAAATAAAATTAGTTAAAGTATGATATTGTTTTGTTGTTGTCCCTAATAATGATGACTATTTCTATAGAATAGTCTCTGTTATTTGGGGAACAACTTATACCCTGCCCTGGTTATGACGTAGGTACTGTATCTACGTCATATCCTTTTAACGCTGGCGTCGAATATTGTAACAAGGAAGAAATGAGTTGTTGAAAAAACCCACCCGCCCTCCTCGTCAATTATGAGTGTGAAGTGTCAAAGATTTGAGCTTAAATTTAATACTAGTGTCATGCTTGTTTTGTTGTTTCTGTCCTCTTTTGATGTTTTCAGATTAGCCAACATAAGCGACGTGTTTCAAGACAGCTAGCCCTACTAAATACCACGGAAGAGGTATCTTTTAGGAAAACTGCTTGGGCCAAAACCACCAGTAGAGAGAATTCGACAACGGTGCGACTCCAGAGATGTGTTCTATGAACTTTCAAATACTAGATTTCACATGTTGTGTCTGCTAAATTTGCATTTTGCGGCCGGCGAATAGACATTTTGTGATACTGGCGATACTGGTTTCTGCTTCCCAGAACCAATTTCGCGCAACAGTGTCAATGCTGTGTTGTTGCTCATATACATTTGTGAAAATTGACTATTTTGTGAATGAAGAATTGAAAGACTAGTATTGCTTTGATCAATTATTTTCTAGAACATACTGTTCCAAAAAGCTATACAGTTTGTTCCATTTGCTTGTTTTGATTTTGTGTCATTTGTTTGCTTTGCTATGGATGCCCTAACAGGGTTTTGTATGCCCGGTATCCAAACCTTTTGGCTTTTATTAATGGAGTCGTGCCCATAAAATGCCAAAGATAAACCAAAGACATTACTCAGTGAGATAAATTACATATGCCACTATGTATGACTATAAAATAAAATTAGTTAAAGTATGATATTGTTTTGTTGTTGTCCCTAATAATTTCATTTTATCCTTGTGAACATAAATGCTTAGAAATTTAGACTGTATTGCATAAATACTATGTGCTGTTTACAAAAGTTAATCCGTATACATTGTATATCATTTGAATAAAAATAGTAATGATTTTAAAGGGATACTCAGGCAGAATAAAGACAAAAATATAAAAATTATCTTCTGTACTCAAATCACACTAAAATGACATTTCTTTAAGTCCCAGCATGAATTTCTGTATACATTCTATATATTTTGGGTTTGAAGCTTGAAAATAACTATATATGTTGTACGAAATTTAGACGCCAACAGAATCCCCGAATAGTTAAAAAACAAGTCATGTGATTTGAACAAACCCTGGAAGTTACAATAACAGGTGTGGATATTGTATGATTGAAATAAGTCTAAGTAATTGATTGGACATGTACTTTAACGTTTCCAGAGTACACAGTGACAACTATTGTTAAATCTTAGTGCTCTAACCTGACCCACGCGGGTCAAGTTAGGAAAACACCATTTTATTCTTTACATGGAGCAAAGTTTTGTTTCTTTGACTGTTTAGTGTATTTATTTTGAGGACATTTACAGAATAAATAATGAAAAATTCAAAACTAAGATATGAAAATTTTGCCTGTGTCTCCCTTTAAAGTTTAATTTGAAATAAACAAAGTTATTAAATGTAGAAAACGCTGCCGTTTTGACTGCCACAATTATTGTAAGTAAATGTATATTTTAAGTTAAATCTTATGTTCATGATGACTGCTTCAAAATAGATTGTAAGTATTTGCCTAAACCTGAACCAATCAAATTAGATTGGCAGTAAATTGATTATGTCAGTACTGATGTCAGGTTTCTGTTCTTGTAACGATGTAGCACCTGTTTTGGCTCTATTTCCCCTTTGAATATTCATTGAAAATAAAACCCTGATAAAAATCAGAACTTCATTAAAGTTTTCTATTACTTTTGTGCGCTCTATCTCTGATATCGCAATATTTCTGATTATAAATTTGTTCTATTAGCTTAAAGACACAAGTATTTGTTCAAAAAGTAATCAAGAAAACATCGAGAAAAGGAAGATTGTTATAGAGCAAATACTGGTAAAGTATCTTAATCAGGTGTGTGCAGGTTAATGTGATGCTGAAGGATCATTTATTTATTTTAAATCTTCCCCTCCTTCAAAAATGTTAGAACTGGTACTGCCGAATAATATTTAAACATTTTTTATTTTTATCTGGCATTCTTAAATGGTGACTGGTTTCCTACACGACCGAAATAAAGATGATAACCTTTAATGTCTAATGTCGATAATGTACGAGTAGGATTTATCTAATGACATTTTTGACACAACTGATCATCTTAAATAAATGTTGACTGACACTTTGACGTTTCAAAAGCTTGGATTGTTTCATGTCCTTGCGGCCTTATCAAACTGCATCGAGGGTAAACTATCTAAAATGTGAAGAAGCATTGCACAACATAGTCCCATGAATCAGAACAAGCACAGAAGTTCCAGTCATGACCTTGTGACTAGCAAAATGCTAAAACAACTTACTAGGTTGATTTAGTTTTTCACTCTTAATTTTTAGATACATAGAATAAATGGCTTACCACTACCGTCCACGAATACGGTTCAATAAAACCGAGTCTGCATTGTTTTCAATATCCTATTATTGTCGTATCATCGATGTTTGTATCGTGCGGATCTGTACAATATATTGTTGCGTACAATCAGGGATGTAATATTTCCGATTCTTAAAAATCTTCTATTTGATGTTTTAATTGTTGGGTGACTTCAGTATGACCTTTGTTGTGATATGAATGTTTCATAAAATAGTGCCCCTTAAAATTCCATTTTATTTAGTCCCGTTCTTTGTTTTCTTGTCGTCACGCATTCTTTAACTTCGGGATCATGCACCGCTATTCGTGGAATGGAAAGAATACTTTATAGTCACCGCTGTATGACGAATGCATTTGCGGATGTTAGTTTACGACTTTCATGTTTTTTTTTATCTGCTTAAGCCGATGCTAGTTAATGGCAGCTTACACAAACCACAATCGTCCTTGAACAGTTTTACTGCCAAGAAACAAAGTACATGTAATAACAATGTTTCAGCCTCCAAAACAGTTTCCATTAATATATTAATACCATTTAAGGGTAACGGTGGCCTGCTGATTAAGGTGTCGGCCTCTCAACCTAGAGATCACCTAAGGTGATTAATATAAGTTGCAAAAACTTGTTTCGCAATCGAGCTTAAATAAATTTGTTTAAACCAATGTAGCCATAGAAATAAGAGGAAAATTGATTTTGTATTAATAAAGATTCTTAAGGCTGTTTTCTCTTTTTTAATTTGTAACCTGTATGTATTACAGATAAATATATATTAGCTTTCGATAAAATCTTTTTAAAATAATGAAATTGTTTTAATCAGGAAATATTAATTAATAAGAAATGTATTAATCTATTCACAGTCAAATACATTTTGTATTTGTTAGTATCTAACAATTTTTAATAGAAGGGAAGTAAGACAGAGTAAAGTCCTTTCTCCAAAGTATGTAAAATTTCTGTATATTTCGTTCGTAAATGTGTATCCATCCTATTTGAACCTGATTTATTCAGGGAGACAGTATGGTTATATAACAGAATAACAGGGTCTTGATAACACAGTTAACACAAGTCATAACCAGACAAAACCAAAATGAGGAACACCAAGTGAGCTTTCGGAGTATTGTATTTGTTACCTCCCTTGATCATCTCTATAATGAAAACTGAGTTTTGCCACTGGTTGTACACATATGCAAAGGTATCTAACAATTTGTTTAAAGTAGTGTCACGAAGAAAAATGGTCGGATTTTGTATGTTTTGAAAAATAAATATGTTATAAACTTTGAGGAATTTGAATGAATACTACAATGTTTTCCTGCGTTGACGTATTGTCAGGCAGTTGACTAACATTGGCCATACCTGTTATGGGTCTTCTTTTTTAAAATATTTCTTGCATTTTCGAATAACTTTAGTCTTGTTTAAATACGCATTTACTGATTTGCCTTTAGGTGTAGCAACTTGACTGGATGAACTATGACTTGTGAAAATATTGCAAACATTACCTATTGGACTCTAATGATCTACTTTGCAATGTATTGTTCATTGCCAGACTTGGTTGATTTAAATTGAAGTGAAGTTTTCGTTTGAGTTAAATATTAAATCTAATCACCATTGGTGACATTTACTTACATGTATAGCTACTCCGTAATCTCAATTTAAAATTATTTGGCGAAGGAACTTTCAGTTCCTAAATGCATATTTGAACAGTCCTTTCTCGTTTGTTTTTGCATTATGACCTAGAGCATGTGCAAAATAGCGTAAAGGTGTTCAAATGTTTTTCAAGAAGCTGCCCGTGAATGAACTATAGAGTCATTTATAAACAGATTAAATTGTTTGTTTTTAAGGGAACAAAAGGAAACAGCTTATCCAACAGAACAACTTTTTTTTACAAATATTTTTTCTTTCAACATTTTGAACTTTTAAACAGATTTAACAAATACAGTTGAGCAAAATAAAGAAACAGAATACTATGAAAATCTACTAGTATATTGTTTTCTATGACTGTAGTCTTGACTAAACTATATTTTAGTGTCCATAATGTGACGGTAATACTGTGTTTTATAAAATGAGTATATCACAATAAATAAGATTGTTTCTAGCATACCACAACATATCACAAATTTAATGTTATATAAAATATATCCACTCTAACAAAACAAAACATTTCTTGACGTAATTCCATTACCGAGGATTGTGTTTAATGTTAAACATAGGAAAATGTTCATAAACATCTTAAATTATCTCAAGATTATCTCATAATTATCTCATAATTAACCAGTTATTTCTCTCTGTTCCATACTTCTGACTTAAAGCCCACTCTGAAAATGTAAAATAATAGAACATTTAGCATAATATAATGGTGAAATTATTTATACGTTGAAATGTACAATGATCATAACCATTTTACAACAAAATTGCTATAATGTGTTTAAATATCAGCATTTTATAGTACATATTTATTAGTTACTATGCTATAATAAGAGAAGAAAGAATCCAAAAGTGTTGGACATAGACATTTATATTTTACATTGCATTACCTAAGGAATTTTTTATGAAACCGTTTCATTTAATCATTAAATTTTGTAAACATAAATGTTGAACAGTATATGTGTGTTAATATATTTCACAAAAAGCAACCTGTCTGTGATAATATGTGTGTATTAGAAAATAAACAAAAAATAACTGTGCTAATAAATAAGTGCAGTGTTTTTTCTAAAATTATTCACACAACTTTTCCCAGACGTTTTGAATTGTTAAAGCCCTATAGTAGCTAAAAATCAGTCTTAAATTTCGGGAGTATTTATATTAGCCTTATACTTTTTAATTTGCAATCAGGTCTGATTTCCTGTATACATTTCGCGTCCAATCAAATCTTTCTCGAGAAATGCTGCCTGTTTAAATCGAATATATATATTTAGTTTGTTAAAGATATATTATATGAAATCATATTGAAAATGGAAAATGGTCCGTGTTTTGATAACCTGTGATATTTCTCTTAAATGTTCCTGTGAATACTACACAAAATCCTTTCCCTTTACTTCAATAAGTAACATGATATTTTATTAGATCTATGATATACATATTATGCATATAAAACTGTAGCAATATGGATGAAGCCCATCACCAATACCCTAACACCTCTCCAGCTTATACAGAAGCATTTCTAGCCAGTAATGTCTCCACTAATAGATTTACCCAAAATGCACTGTTTAACTGTTTTTGAAAAGTGATGAAATGCGTTCTTCTTAGTTAAAGTTTATGGTTTTAGAAATTACCAATCTGAAATTTTAAAGATCTTTTGTAAAATTATTTTGGATTACTATATTAGTGCATAGTTTTGGTATCATTTGTGAAGACATTACTCGTCTCGTGATGGTAGCAGCATTTGGATACCTTTTGTCTACCTGTTTCTCTAAATGTACTAGCGGGCATATCAGTTCTACTGCGAGCAAATACTGGCGCTTGATGAACGTTCGAAACTCCTTGTTGCTGGGAAATGTTTACTTGAGTAGCTAAACAGGCAAATGTTTTTGTGAGCAATATATTAGTACTTTTTTTATAATCAATCATGCTTCTATGACCCACTTCACGAGGGAAAATACTAATATCAAGAACTGTGGCAAGGGAGCTAACTATGCTATGTATTAAGCATTTTGGTATATTTTACATTGTCATAAACAGTATTCATATGAATAAGGATACTATTACAGCAACCATAATTATATTGTTTTCGACATATTCTAGTTAGGCAGTTTCTAGCATTTTCTTACATAATTAATAAAATAAGTTTGTATGATAAGTTGAAAAGAACCTAAATACTATATCCCGACTAGTTTTTGATCTGTTTTTACGAGCATACATTATACCTACTGGCGTCCTTTAGAATCCTTTAACAGATAGTAGCATTGTTCAAAATAAAAACTATCCTTCTCAATAACTTTAAGACTGCACATTTAATAGAAATGTGTGAGAACATAATACATATTTGTACTGAAAAGGACAAAAAAAATAAATAGCTGAGTAATCATATATTTGAGTCTATATATCCCCCATGCTGCCATAGGCATCTCTACATTACGATAATATTTCATTATATGAAAGAGCATTATTAGATCAAACTGTGGTAACAAAATATTTAAAAAAATTATAAAGGGTAATAAATGGATGTATTAAAAACGATGAAGGATCGCAAAATTCGTGAACTAAAGTTCTAAACTATACATTTTTAAAGTGTATGGTGTCGGTCATGACACACGGTATGGGTTTTACAACCTCAAGCTTACTTCTTAGTACAATATATTATATTCTAGAATGTGTAATGTTAGATTTAAAATATTTTGTTAAACTCGACATAAATGCTTCCGTTCATAATATTTCAATATTGCGTTTACTTCTGTTTTGTAAATTGATATCAATTTATTTAAAGCAGTAAAGTGTTTTACAATAATTTAACAATAGTTCACGAGCTATCCGATATATCAACGTTGTTGTGAAGTTTGGGGATAGGAAAGAAATGAGCTAAATAACAATCATTGTGAATGAATTCAAAATCAAAACGTGGTCGAGTATAGAGAACAAGGTCGATATAAGTTTTTGTTTGTTTCACACACTCTTACTACGACATGCGGAAGCGACATTTCCTTATACCTTGCCCCAAGACACAAAGTCGGGCATATCGGATTTACTCCGCCAAACAGTTGGACGTTCTCGGTGAAACTCGTTCATAGCTAATGCTTCAGATTTACCTGGGCCTAACATGAAAATTTCAAGGAATATTTGGTAAAAACGGCTTTACGACAATAAAGTTATGTAAGCAAACTTATGTTGGTAAACCGTATAAATGAATATCTGTTTTATGAAAGTTATAATGTTCTGTATCTTATATTTTTATTAAAATATATCCGTTAGTAGTACCAGTGATATTACGGATATTAAGACATGTAAGAATTTTAGTTTAGGGAAGGGAGAGAATCTTGTTTTACCGATATATAATGATGAGTTTCTCATTTATGATATTGACCAAGGGTATATTTTGTCCAACCAGAGGCTATACATTAAAGCATTAATATCTATGTTAAACTATATTTTGCATATACTATAAGTAAATATGTCTCACTATCTACATCCATTAGTAAATAATGGTGTTTATTATTCATAAATATATACATATATAGTAATTAGAATACAGTCATTTTGTGGGCATAGAACGACCTAAAATTTATGATTCTTGATTTATTATCAGTAATGAAAGACGACTTTAACACAACAGAAGTAAGTGACAATAGGAAGTGAGAAGTAACACTGGAAGCTCATTCAGTGAAAGTTATATAAGTGATTCAATTAATCATTGTGAACCGGCTCAGGAAATTTATAACGTAATCACCTGCTTCAGAATAGACGATAGCGTTTTTGTTTTCAATTTAGATTGTCAACTTTTTTCATTTGAGAAAACAAATGAGCCGCGTCACGACAAAACCAACATAATGGGTTTGCGACCAGCATGGATCCAGACCAGCCTGCGCATCCGCGCAGTCTGATCAGGATCCATGCTGTTCGCTTACCAACTCTATTACAAGTGGAGACATTGACAGCGCACAGCATGGATCTTGATCAGACTGCGCGGATCCGCAGGCTAGTCTGGATCCATGCTGGTCGCAAACCCATTATGTTGGTTTTGTCGTGACGCGGCTCAAATGTCGTTCGGATGAAAATTTAATGTTTCTTTAATGACTTAACATTGACATATATTCCTTACCACTTGGTCTTGCCTGTTGTGTTGGAGTGATGTAACGTGATTTTATCTGACCAACTTTAGGTTGTATTAAGTTTCCTCCAGGAATTTCATCCATTTTCACTCCATCAGCCCATCTTATAACCCCTGTGTAATGTAAATCGTACAGTGTGATTTAACATCAAATATCGCAATACAGAAAATAATTATATGTGGGACAGTCATTACTGCTTAGTGGGAACCACAAGCATCCAGCAAAATTATCTGCTTTTATCATTATATCATGTTATTGGTTTATGTTAATGGAGAAATACATAGAGGATATTCAAGTTTTTTCTATAAATACATGATTTATTTTCATCGAGTGGTATGAAAATAAATATTTCATGAGTGGCGGTAGCCACGAGTGAAATATGGTAATTTTCATGCCACAAGATGAAAATCAATCATGTATTTATAGAAAAAAAACTTGAATTTTCTGTTTATTATATACATTTTTCTCTTTCTGGACATTAAAATTTGAAAGACTTTCCCTTAAATTTTAAGTACTGGCAGAATTTAAAAGAAAGTAGTCCGGCAAGGCACCAGTGAAAATACGGAAAATATGTTTCACTGCAGTGAAAAATAAATTTTTACAGTGAAAATACGGAAAATGAAAATACGCATTTTATTTCATCAATATTTCTCAATATTTCATTTAAAAGTATATAATAAAATGTTTTTTTCTCTCCTCGTCTTAAATCAAAGTAGTCTTGCACTTACCATCAACAAACACAATTCTAGCGCCGCCAGCCTGCAAGACTTCTTTCACGTGTCTCCAACTTCCTCCTGCACGACCATGACGTAATCTAAAATATGACATGATTAAAACAAATGTGTCATTGCAACATTTGATATCTGAATTATCATCGACTATATTCATGAACATTTCTTTCAACCCTTTTGTAAGAAATGCTGAGGGCAGTATATAATACTACAGATATTATGATAAAACATACATGAAAGAACATAAGCGAAGTTAAGAATAGAAGAAAGAAAATACCTTAGATATAATATTGACTTCCTATGTTAACAAAACTGAGTAAGTAAAGATAAGGATGCAGGTGTTTCGTAAATGCAGAATATACTCTATAAACGTATTGGACTCAGGACGGCCACGAAAGAATTAAATGTCGTGTTTATAAACATGGTATGGTTTATTATTTTACCTGGCTGGACCAAAGTCCGGATAGCTAGCTGACGGCCACTGTTTGCTGACTTGGTTGAACGATTTGTGGAAATCATCATACCCGGCGGTATCGTTATATCTCAAATGTACAGGAACAGTTTCATCAATCTAGTAACAATAAGAGATAACAAGAACATGTTTACCTAGCAACCTATTGTTTCATCATTATCATTATTACTAGTAGCATCCAAATCAGTAATCTATGCACCAATGTTTAAATTGCACCACTTATGATCATTGTAAGAGAGTAACCTCAAAATGAACTTATCACTGAAGGCCATTTAATAAGTTCATTGTAACAGATTAGAGGTACTTAAGTTGTGGTAATCTTTAAAGTCTCGTTGATATTACAGGTTGGAAATCATGTTTTAAACATGATCTTTTAATTTCAAAAGAATTTTATACGTTTCATACCATGGCATAAGTTTGGCAAACTACAGGAAATTCAATTTAAATCATACAGTTTCTTTCAATAATAACTTTGCTTTTATAAGTAAACATGTGTGTGACGTCAGTTGCTTATAAATGCTTGATAGTCAATAAATCAATAATAATAATAATAATAATAATAATAATAATAATAATAATAATAATAATAATAATAATAATAATAATAATAATAATAATAATAATAATAATAATAATAATGATAATAATAATAATCAGTAATAGTATGATAAATAAAAACCTTTGAGACTTACACATGCCTGTGGGGCTGTCACATTATATAACATTGGATCTGGCCCATATTGCTCTCCATGACCTCTTAGATCCTCCATTGACCTTGACCCTGCTGATAACGCTGGTTGTCTTGGAAATGCTGCGTTTCCTTGCATTGCTATGGCAAATGTTTGTGGAAGTGGTTCTTTTCTGTAAGCTTGTCCGGAACCTTTTCTGTTCATCCATTGTGACATAAGTGAGTAACTTGTTCTGTGAAGAAGAAACTGTTGGTATATACATTTATTATTTCATAAGTAACTGTAGGCCTACTGTAGCTCATGTCAAAGCGTGAAGTTTATGTTAATTTAATTAGATCCAAATGAAAACAGTTACTTGATATATTATTTATTAAATGAACATGCCACGTCTTCATCTAAATATAAGTTACTAGTATTAGACATTTTTCAGTGCAAAGGCATACACAATGATGTTTTTATAATATGTCTCAGTTGAACTAGGAGGATCTTGCGTGTTTATATTTTATACATGTAGTCATTAGATTTTATGAATAATCATAATTAGATGACATGTATAAATAAAAATATGTTATCATACAATATCACATTACTGTAATCTCAAGCCATTTTAACTTTAATACTTGTACATGTATAATTAATTGCCTAACTGACTTTAAATAGTTTAAATACAAGTTATTTTACATTCCTTACTCTTTAAGATATTACAAAAGCTTATCTTGATCGAAATGTTTTCATTGATTTCATGATATAAATAGAGTTTTATTTATTTTGTGTGTTCTTTATTTCAAAATCTGACATGTATATGTTCATTGGAATTTAAAAAAGAATTTTTAAAGAATTAAAAAGATTAATGTAAGTTAGGATTATATATCTGGTGAAGTAAAAAGGAAATTCAACAATTGATTGAACTTTTCCTTTCAATGGTTTGATTAACTAGCTGCAATAAACGTATATCTGGCAGACTTTCAATTGAGGTTTTGTCGTAATAAATTGTTAATAAGTTTTAGTTTTTGATTTTTTGTCTGAAGCAAATAACATGATCTGTGACAAGCATATTAAACGACATATATGTCAAAGTCCGTCGTCACGTAAACAGTACCGAATAGATAAGATCTATCATTTTTATTTCCCCTTAATTTATTAGAATTTTATGTTGTTGAATGAGCACGTGAAGATGTTTTCCCCTAATTTAAACATACATTAGAACACATTTTTAAGTAGATAGCATAGTTGTATACATATACTGGTACTAGAAGTCATCAAACATCATTCTTTTTTTAAAAAGATAAGAATGGGTTAGGTACATTATTTCTAGAACATTTAGACACTAACTAGACTTCCGTAGCTTTTTTTCCTGATAATATATGTAGATATGGGCTCCATTACACTTCGGCTAAATGTAATATAAATTTAATCAGTTGCAAAAGAAAGTGTGTACTTTGTTAATTGGAAATCTGTTAACATGCATTTATGCAAAATAATGGCAAAACATTTGGTATTAAAATTTGCAGAAATTTATAGATCATACAATGGTGTAATTTGTATTGAAATTTTATAATTATCAGAATTTTAGTTTCGTGTAAATAGAGGAAGGCTGAAAAGTAAAAGTTGCAGAATTGGGCTTTTTAACTTTTGTGTTTCGTAATGTGACCATTAAGCTGTATCCAGTGCCTTCATCTCATCTATAGATTAAGGAAAGTATTCGAGACTGCTTGTTGCATGCATTACGTTTTACACGTAACCAAAGTTAACAATAACAATCAAAGTTCAATTCAATGTAAACTATCGTGTAGTCAATACATTTTTGCAAATTATGATACCAAACGTGCCAATATTTTGCCTAAATGAGTTTACAAAATTGTCCTTGTAACCAAGTTCATACTTTTATTTTGCATTTGCAACTCAGTATGTGTGAACATATTTCATTCAATATCACACATGAACAAATACTAGAAGACTTGGAAGTCACTCGCAAACAAAACGTCGAACGCTGATTCATCGTCCAAACAACAAGACAAGTAACTTCCAGACAAAGCAACCATTTGTTATACAGTATTTAACGATCTACAAAAAGAAATTGTTATACATAAAACTATTTGATTTTTTTCAAAACAGTTAAAATTGAAAGGAAATAAAAATCTTTATATTTTGTGTTCAAATGAAAGCAGGTATTTTAAAATCATATTTATGGTGACAATCAATAGGTGTCTTAGATAACGTAGTTGATTAAATACAATAAAATGTTTTACTGTATTTTGTATGACGAATGAAATAGAAACTTACCATCTGGACATTCTCAACATGTACGTTAGTAGAAATCAGACTAAGAAAGCGTAAATGACGATATGTAAGAAAGAAGTATAAAATAAGTAATTCAATCAACAAGTTTATTCATTATTCACGTGAACTTTTTTTAGCTGTTTGCTTTATGTCAGACAAGACAGATACAAAAGTTTGGGTGTATAGACGATTATGTGAGATTAAAAAAGGTTCAGTTTAATAGTTTTTTGACTGATCTAAGATATTTAGAAAAACACATTATACTTATACAGATCTTACCTACGTTTAAACATTCAAAGTGTTATACTTATGAATGCGTAAAGAATTTAATTTTAAACTTACCTGAAACGATTGTCTGTCCGCGTTGGACGATACGTTGTTTTTCTAAAGTCCATAGACATGGTTATATTTTGTCTATTATAAAATAAATTAATTAAACGAATATATTTAAACTTCTATTTATTTATCCATCCACTTCGGTACTGAGTGTTTTAAATAAGCTACTTTGCTTTTTGTACTTTAAATACATTTAAACTTTAAGTCTAATCTCTTCCAAATCACCAAATCTAATTACGGCTGCAATAGCAGACGATATATCGATCTCCCCTGACGACATGAATGGATTCGTCCACCCGGGATATAGAACACTACCGTCATTCACAAAAAGACAATTGGACTGTGTAATATACATTGAATGGTTACTCAATGAAAACTGTCATAAATGTGATATTTTTGTTTGAAAAAAATATTTATGTATGTCACGTAAGTAAACTGTGACAATGCATTTTTACGAACACTTTTTCTCATAGTAAGCAAGCAGTAAAAAACATTATTCATTTGTTACTTTAAATTTGACAAATCTTTCGAACAAAACACTAACAGTCAAAAATGGTTGTTTTATCTAACAAATAATCTTTCAAAAAACAACAACACTATTTTAATATTCTGAAATGTTAAAAATGCAACTTTACCGGAGGTACCTTAAACATAAGAAATTGTTTCGATAGACAAAATGAGACTGACTTATATACATACATGTATGGTTTTTACTCGTACGTTAACGAAGTGCGTCAATACATACGAGTATACCTTTTTATATTCTATAAGACCATTTTTTTAAAGAGAACATAACAGTTCGTTAAGATGTTCGTTGAGATGAAAAGCCAAACATCTTAATGTTAGGTTCCTAGTTAACGGTCTAATGTTAGAATCCCAGCAGCCTGAAATTAGAAGCCTAAAAGCCTGAAGTTAATAGCTTAGCAGCTTGAAATTTGGAACATATCCGCTGAAACTAACCGATAAGCAACCTTAAGTAAGTAGCCTTGTCTGAAGAAAGTAGCTATTAGCTGCCTAGCCGCCTGAAATTAGCAGTAAAGTAGCCTGAATTTACCAGCCTAGAAGCCTGATGTTAGCTACCTAACCGCCTGAAATTAGCAGTCTAGTCACCTGTTGTTACCAGTCAAGTAGCTAGCCTTAAGTGGACATTCTAAAAGCTTGATTCCTCACAGCCTGGCAGGGTAAAATAAACAGTCATGTAACCTGAAGTTTGTAGAAGTTAGCAGTTTTAGGTTTTAAGCTTAACAGCCTGGAAATAGGAGCTATGCCTGAAGTTAGTAGCATTGGAGGCTTAATAGTCTGGTATGCCAGATTGGTGCCTAGCATTCTGGGAATCTTCCAAATTGAAATTTTGAAACGTCCGTAAATACGTAAAAATAATATTCAGTAAGACACTGATTATTTGAAATAAAATAAACACAAATCTGTTGCATTTATATCTGCTATCTCTTTTATGGTATGATAATAGCCTTGATTTATTTTCAATAATCGTGTGTTAATGCATATGTCGCAGACGTATTCTTTTCAGATTATAAAGTCAATATTATCGAATAAAACTTCAAAAGAGATTTAACAAAATGACAAGTTTGTATTGATTTTTTACGTTAAATGGGTGATTTTTGGGTTTATAATTTGTCTCCGTGAAAAAATACAAAATAATTAAAAATCCCGCGACCTGTTTCAGTTTAAAGTAAGTAAAGGGCGATAATCTATATATAAAGTCGAAATAAGTTAAACAAAATAGTTTAGAATTAAGTCATGATTAAGATTTGATAAAGGTAGGGATTATATACAAGGTTTACTGGTTTTATGTGTACGTATAAAGTGATCGTTGATTGATCATATAGCATTGGTGTGTCGATATTTTTGGTAAATCAATATCATTTCTATCATAATTTAGGTCGAAATATGCGGGTATACTTGAATAATCGACGGCATGAATTTAAAAAAAGATGAGACAAATAGTGTTAAATGATAACATGAGGTGTCGTCAATGAAGAAGAGGAATGTGGAATGACAAGAAAATTAATTAGTAATAGATTTAAAAACTTGGGGTAAGTGAATTTAGTTTACTTTCTGTATGTTGTACATGTGTACTTAAATATGCACCTTAAGCTGGTCAACTGAAATCAATATGTTAACAAACTGATTTATACATAACAAGTCTATTTACATGCATTTACGTTCATTGTTTATTCATGAAACAATTAAACCAAAAACAAGAACAAAAGGTTGAACGCGAACTGTTAATGTGTGTTATCTTTTTATTCAATTAGTTTAAAAGTAATGTATGTATTTCTTAAAGTAAGGAATTACGTACAAGTACGCGTCATCAACGTGCAGATATTATTTAAAAGAAGTAGTGTACAAATGTAAAGGAAAATTAAGTTATGCGTCAGAAAAGAACCAGAATGTATAATAGATAAACCAGAGTAACTTGGTTATGTACATGTACTGATTACATAATTCATGCTTATAGGGAAGAACGTGATCGGCAGTAGATAATGACGTCATTTTAAAGAAGTCGCAATGGGTTGTACACAAACTAAAGTAACAGATACAGCAGACAGTGGACAGTTGAAGCAAACTAAAGAAAAACCCACAAAGCAGTCAAAAAATAAGAATGGAAAAACTACAGATGTTGAGATTTTAGAACCCGTGAAACCTAAAGCTACCTACGCCAATTATCTTAGTTCATATGACGGCAAGGTAAAGAATGAGTCGGCTTGCTCTCTACGAGGGGTAACGTTCATGCAAAACGGAGACCTTGTTGTCGCAGATTATAAAAATAACAAATTGAAACTATATAGTTCAAAGTTTGAATTTCTCGCAGAACTAGAGTTACCAAGTGCACCTTGGGATGTATGTCAGGCAGCCGATAACGCAGACGATATATTAGCAACTGTGCCATACAAAAAAGAAGTACACCGTATCACCGTTAGCATTGAAAACAATAAAGAAAGACTTGTTCCACTGTCAGAATTCAGAACGGAAGGTTTTTGCTGGGGTATATCGTGTTTTGACGGCGGCATCGCAACGTGTGTCAAAGTGTCCGTTCCAGAGAAAGCATGGCCGAAACCGCCGGAATTCCAAGTTCATATTCACGAGTTTGATGGTACATACCGACGTGCAATCATGTTTGACGCAAACAGTGTCCCATACTTCAAGGAACCTAAATATCTCAATGTTACATATGATGATTTATTTCTGTTAATTTCTGATTATAAACAGAACACAGTTATGTGTATGAATAATGAGGACGAACTAATTTTCTCGTATTTGGGAATGAAAAGTCCAAACGGCATTGCCATGGACGAAAACAAAAATCTTCATATTGCCAGTTTCTTTGGTGCACAGAGAGTTCATAAAGTTGGTCCTAACGGAAAATACATAGACGGTCTGCCACATGATGAAGATAGACCATTGTTTCCTCATGGTATATGTTACAGAAGAAAAGATAAAATTATTGTTATGACAACTGATCAGTCCCTGGAAGTCTATAAACTCGTATAGAAGAAAGTTAAAATGTTGAATATGTCCGGCATGAAATGCTTGTGACTTTTATGTACACGTAGTAACACTGTAATCTTAAATCATTATTTATACTATTGCATTTATTAGAGTAATTTGCATTTAGTCAAAAAACAACAACAACAACAACAATTAATGTTCAGTTGCAATGAAATTAACAAAATAACTTCTTGCCAGTTATAGTGACCTTATGAAAAAGTCTTTGAATTATACGCTGAACTATATTATTATAATGATCTGTGATAAAATTTTGCTTTAAGATATTATATCACATTTACATATATTATACTTTACCCATAATATTATATATATTTTTTGAATATCTTTGTGCCAAATTTTATAATATTCTTTTTTTTTATAATAATCTTCAATGCACCAAGTTTATTATGTTGAATATCTCCATATATACATTGGTATACTGACGTATTATGAAAATACACAACATATTCTAAATATATCATAAATGTATTCAAGTTTTCATTTTAATGTTACATCGACAATGTAAATATAGTATTGATACATCACGTTTTTTTTTTAAATCGGAGACTAAAGCAGCGAACGAATCTCTATACTTCTTATAAGTCAGAGGTCTGTTCTGTTCTGTTGTTGTGATGTGATCCACGCCCTCTAATTGTGTGTTTCTGACGGTTGCTTATATCAAAATTAAACTGACTATACTTGTCAGAATAAAGCATGCTATTGTCTATTTAATACATTTTAGTATAATTTCTTAAGAAGATTAAATGGTGATAAATGATTATTTCAATCGGACACGTAGAAACAAGGGGAAAAATCCATCCTACATTAGTCTTTAATCTGGTTGATTATGTCCCCTTACTAGTGCACTATGATAAATAGATGGGCTATAAAAAGTTGCTCTATATACTTTTCTTTTATAATTAAGAGTTTCTCAGAAAGAAATACTCATCTAAATCCGAAGTTCAGTAGATTTGTTTAAGAGTTGAGATATTTGTAACGAAAATGAGATGGACGGACAAAAAAGGATTTAAGATAATGGTTAATACCCAACGGCCGAACCATTAACATTTACATGTTAACCAACCGTGGGTATCCGAAGATGGGTTAAATATGAAAGATAAAAAGTAACAGATCAATTAAAAATAAGACATATTGTTATACGACAAGATGTGTGTTGCTATACAGACCAGGTTATAAGCTTATCTATGTTATATCAGAAATATTGATCTCAATAGAATTAATATCAAACAATAGGAGAGTATAATGTATTGGCTATAACAACACTCGATAATTTTCCTGCTGCATTAGGAAATTTCCATGTGCACATTTGCAAATTTAATGATCATATCAATAGAAAAGATATTACTGTAAAATACACGTGTTGGGCGTCATTCCTACATTATACGAATTACAATGCCCGTTTCATATACATGTATGTGTAAATAACGATGGCTAAAACATCTATATTTTCTCTTATGCATTTATTGGTATAAAATTAGTTTCGATCAACGATAGAGTACGTCATCAAATTTTATTGCTGGTCAATCATCTAGAAAAGTACAATTTTATTAGCTGTATTTGATAAATTACCTGCAGGAATGGATTGATTAAAGTTTGTTGAAATCGGGATCTTACCCATTTAAATTGTGTTTATTTGCTTCAGTTTTATTCTGTATGAACAGTAAAGCATTTTGTGTACATAACGATAGCTAGGTAAACTTTAAATACTTATAATCACTTTATACTAAATGAAAAAGGGTAGAACTTTAAACATAAAATCAGTGCCGTAAAACAACCGCCGGATACCAATGAAATCCGCCTTAGCATAATGATAGGAAGACTTCACAAAATGAGTGAAATTACAGTCTAAATGTAACAAAGACAAAAAATGAAAGTTCAATATGTTATCATATATGGAAAGTACAATAGATATGAAAGTATCATGGTGAGATAATATATTTGAAAAACTTTCAGTTCTGTGTTGATTAATCAAGAAGCCGGATTTATTCACACGTTCAATAACAATTGTTCCTGGAAAGTAATAAATATATCTTCAAAGATGAGATCTAGCCGGGTGTCCTATTACGAGAAAGAGGTTCTGAAAGAGTTACGATTAAGAGTAGAGACAAACGACCCTCTTTTCTATGGACAAAAGAAATTGAAAATGCGTGGGAAAGATTTGAAGGCGATCCCTCACGTGCTCTTCACCATGATGGATCTTGAGGTTTTGGACTTGAGCCCTGAACGCGAATCGTGCCTCGACTTCCGCCTTCCTCTGGTTCCTCCATCTATAGGACGCTTGATAAACTTGAAGGTTCTCATGCTGGATACCAATGATTTATATACTCTACCAAAGGAAATATGTCTGCTGCAGAGTTTGGAGCGTTTGTCGCTAAGCAACAATGTTCTGACGTCACTGCCTCATGGTATCAGTCGGCTTCCTCATCTAAGAAGTCTACATATGTCAAATAATAAATTTGAGGCCTTCCCTCTTGAAGTTTGTGATGTCAAAGTTTTAGAATTTCTTGACCTCAGTGATAATTTGTTGGTATCCATACCAAAGGAAATCGTTCGTTTAAAAACACTCGGAACTCTCTTGCTCAACTATAACAAACTAATTCATCTACCAGACGAACTATGTGAACTCGTAGATCTTGAATGTTTATGGCTTGGAAACAACCGGTTGAGGGAACTTCCGCACAACTTCGGCAATCTCGTGAAATTGGACTGGGGATACAGGTACACTTCCTCTGTGCTAGAATGTAACCCACTGATCATCCACCTTTAGAGATATGTAGGCTAGGGCCAAGGAAAATAACCGAGTATTTCAAGGATCTGGATTCTGTAAGGGAGATAACTACGGCTGAGTTTGAAGGTGACGAGGAAGAGTTACGCGCCATCGAAGCTGAATCAGATCTTGAAAAAGAGGAAAACGATACAAAAACCCCAGAACCAGATGAAACATGATCTAACGCGTATAAAAAAACGTTTTCCTTGCTGATATCAGTTTAAATTTATGATACTTTTACGACATGGTATAGTGCATATTGACGTATTTATGGGTCTGTTTATTAAGTGTTCTACACTTAATTCTAATTGACTTTCAATATTTAATAGCTTAGAATCAAGTTCTAGATAAATCAATATTAGCTAAGCCTTTCTTTTTATTTCGAGTGTTTAAACTTCCGGATGATGACATATAGAGCTTACCTACATTTCAGAGTTTCCGTCTGATTCCATTTGGTGTTATTTGTGATATTACCATATCAGTCGCAATATGACATTAAGTGTATGAAGTTTAACGTATATGCGTATTATATTCACATTTGCTTTATACATCTCAAGTCTAATTGTTGTATCTTAAAAGTCCTTGTTTAATTTCCTAAACGAACGTACGCTCACGTGGCGTCCATTTTATTAGAAATTACAGCATATCTGATATCAATAAAGTACATTTCTGTAACTGGCTTTTTTCGTGCTTGACCATATTTGGGTTATATGAAATAGTTTTCATTACAATGTTCTACAAGCTATATGCGTTCAAAACTCTTCCCCCATGTTTCTGTAATACAGCCCGATTCAATGAATAATATATTGCATGCCTCGAGTTACCACTGAAAACAATTGTTTTTGAAAAATAAATGGCTTAAGCGTTAAAGTTCGCTTGCCGCTAATTGTTACAAAATCGAATATAAAAAGGCAATTTCTTCAGTATGCATGTAGAAAGTCGGTAGGTATATCTTTAGCCTCGCTCGTGTCTAAAATAACACATGGCGTGGCGTATTGGATCGTCAGCCGCATTGTTACAATGTGATTTTTAAATACAACTTTGTTGTTTTGTATTGTACTGTGGTTAGTTTATAATTTTAGAACAATCTATTTTGTCAGACCGACAATATACAAACTACTGTTCAAGTTTGCCTAAACATTTTGTTTTGTTTTGTTTAATTAATAAAATCATATAAAATACTTTAGTGAACGATGGAACGATGTTTAGTTAACATAGTCGAATCGGCCAGCCATATATCCTTATATCATAGTCTTAATTTTATCATTGAAAGGGAGGTAACTCTATTTTGATATGTATAAGATTGATTTAAACGGTCGGTTTTCAACCCCTTCTAGTCTGGAAATTAAATAAAGTCTAAATAATATATATTTGACAATTCTACACGTTACACCACAGGCACGAGTATCGGACCTGGGAAGAAAATATGACCACATTGATAAAAAAAACCTCTTTGTTCATCTTAAATCTGTCAACAACAAAAAAAAATCCAAAACTAAATTGCCCCCTTAAAAATAAATTATAACTAAATTTATAACTTAAGAGAAGACTGGAAACTCCAGATTCGAGTCTACGAGCAATGGGCTCATTTCCCGTGACGTTGTGAAAACAATTGTCCAGATAATTATAAAAAACTTTAATCACTATTTCACGTTTGTATTAAGCTTCCAAATGAGACCCACCGCAAGTCTCTAGCCCTTCCCGTTCGTGCTAAAACTCCCAGATAGATAAAAAAAAAAGTGGCACAACGATTCGGTACGTAAACATAGATTAATGCATGTTTGTCAGCCGAGTTCGTGTCAAAATCACTTGAATTTACTAACCACTCACAATAGTCAGTAGCATCTGATACACGCGAAATTCGAGTTTCAAACCTTTCCACGATCTTTAGATTCCTTTCTACGCCAGTGCAAAACCAGCTGTTCGATATTTTGTAAGGAGTCTTCTGACTGGCCAATAGCAACGAAACCGCAACGTTACGCACAAGGATGCCTAATGGCGTAGAAAGGAATAGGTTTTAGCACGAATGCGCTCGTTTGCTGATAGATATTTCATGAACGGGAAAGGCTAGGGACTTGGGTTGGGTCTCATTTGGAAGCTTAATACAAACGTGAAATAGTGATAAAAGTTTTTTTTTTAATTATCTGGACAATTGTTTTCACAACGTCCCGGGAAATGAACCCATTGCTCGTAGACTCGAATCTGCAGTTTCCGGCCTTTTCTAACTTATAGTATATCTTTAAGGGGGGCATTTTTTGACACATTTAAGATGAACACAGAGAGTTTTTTTTATCAATGTGGTCATATTTTCTTCCCAGGTCCGATACTCGTGCCTGTGGTTTACCCTGTCTTTTACGAAATATCATCAGAGATTGTGTTGATCTGGAACGCGATACTTGACAATACGATAATAAAAGCACAAAATCACGTCAGTATAATATACGAAAACACATTAGTAAGATAACGAAAAAAAATGAATAAAAGATTAATAGTATGATAACAAAAATGCGTCTGTATGGTAAACATTAATGATAATGTGTGAAATACTTTTTTGTTTTTGTTATTTTACTGTCGCATTATCGTTATTATTATATTGTAGCGTTATATTAATCGCACTGACGTTTTATGACAACGTGAAGTATGATAATAAAATGGCGAAGTACGTAAGAGCGAAAGTGCGAAAATAAGACAAGCAGGATAACGCTAACGAAAACACGGCAGAAGATCGTAGTATAGTTATCATACAATGGCATAATTGTCATCCTGTTGTCGGGATTTCGTGTTTTCATTTTTGTATTGTCGAGTATCACGTTTCAGAGTGACATCCTCCGGTATTATACATGTCTAAGTCTGTACAGAATTTTAGTCATAATTTTGGTGTTTGAATGTTTGTACAAACATTAAGTAATAAATCGACATTAACTGTGGTTTTGTTTGTGATTTATGTCTTAAACGTTATTGTTGATAAAACGAATATATTGTAGATAAGCTATTTCAGTACGGAAGCGTTAAAAGGCCTCCAATAAGAGAGGCCAGGATGTGTGAGTCGACTGATTTTGTTTCGATTTTATTAGACGTTGAAACACAAATCAACTTATATCATTACAAATATTAAAACATCGTTTATTTCGCCGAACCTTTTCTTGACATGATTGAGGTTTTTGTCTAGGCGTAAATGTATCTTTTCGTCTTTTGTAATACATTTGTCTTTTTTAACAAAAATTCGCCTAGACAAAAAAACTTCAAGCATTTTAAGAAAAGTAACTAAGAGTGAAAAATTGATCCATTTTTGTGAATACAAGGAACTGATTTATGTTAAAATTTCGAATTGAATCAAACAAAATCAGTCGAATTACACCTCATGATAGCGCTAAAAGGAGGCCCTTTATAGTTTCCGTTATTCCAGCTCATCGACTTGCACGCCATTTAACTCTCCTAATCGGTAATACATGTCTTAAATTTTGATTTCTGCCACATTTTAAGAAATCGTGTGAACAATATTTAGTAGAATAAATGTTTATATAGCCGCAGTAGAGTTGATTTAACACTTGAAAACTGTAAAGTATATAGAAGTGCATCGGCAAGGGAGTCAACTGTCGTGTAATCGCAATGTGATTTTTAATTTATTGCCTTACATTTTGAAATGTAATTACATCTTCTAGTTACAACACGCGCGTGACTTATTACAATTAAGAGATCAGTTTAAACCCGTACGTGATTCTTACAATCAAAATCTTGACATTTTACTGATAACACGTAAAACATAGATAAAACCGTCACACAATTACATTTATCACAACTGTTTCAAATTTGAAAATTGAAAATGTTTTAAATTCTATACAAATACCTCAAACAATGTACATAACTGTGTAACATTAATTTATACATTGTATATGTTTATTTTTCTGTCTTCAAATAAGAACGTTTTATGGCATGACACTGTTTTATTTATCTCTATCATCAATGTATATTCTACACATAACAAGCGCAGTTTATTCACAGACATGCACTAATACGATGGTTTTAACAATACCGTTCGTAGCAGTAATTGGATTTCTATAATCAACGAAATACCGTAATTGATTTATTTTGATAGTAAAATTAGCAATTCATTCTAGAAATGCGATAGTTTATGTTTTCCCAGTGGGAAATTTGATTCCTTTCCGATAATTGTTGATTGATGCAGGAATACCTGCATGATATTTTTCCTTGAAGACTTCTGGCCGTGTTACAAGGTCGTCTGCTCGGTTATGTAGAATTACTAAATGTAATAAACAGTATGTTATTCTCATAAATGGAATTAACATGCTGTGTAATGTTTTTAAAACATGTAATATATTTCAGTTAAACTTTTATATTTACAGTAAATCCTATTTTACCATTTTGACCTTTTAAAACATGGTATGTGTCTCGGTTTAGCTGACAGCCGACAAATACATGTTCAGTCAATTAAGAAAGGTAATGCTGGAATATTTCAAACTGTACACTCGGTATGATTTAGTCCATGTTTGAACTCGAGCATTATATTATTTCCTGTACTGTCTTTTGACATTTATTATTATCTTTAATGGCCGCTGATCTATAATGATTTTTTTCTTAAACAGAATACCTTTATATATGAGTTCTTGTCATTGTTTTTATTATTTCATTTTTTCCTCTTAAATTTGATTAAGCAGAAGAAATACTTTCCAATGCAGTCTGGATATTTGAATATTTTATGAGTAGAATGTCCTCTTTCAGGATGACTAGCTTTTCGATAAATATGTGTGAATGTGTAATTCTATTTCTAGACCGTGAGTGATAATGATGCCAATAATGCAGTCATTGTTTGATTACTACAAACAATAGCGTTTGATATGAAATTTATTAAATATACATAAGTACTGAAAATTCCTCCATTATGTTGTGTATGTTTGCTGATAGGCAGACTGGTTTAGCGGGATGGTTGTACCACCGTCTCCAAGACTACAGTAAACATGGAAATCAACAAGCGGCTGTATAAACCATTGTCCCAGTCTAATTGTTTATCACTCCAAAAACTTGATACTGTCCGACTGCGATAAATATCGAAGGATCTTTACTTTAAATATCTTTTCAAAGCTTGATTAATCTACAACTTATAGATATTACTTTACAATCTCGAGACACGAAATAAAAAGTCTTAACAATAAATCAAGACATTTTTGTGAAAGAAATAAATAAGGATAAAATTTCTCACTTCATTTTTATAAGTTAAGGACATCTGATATATAAACATTAAGGAAAATGGGTTGCGGAGGAAGTAAAGGTGAAACTGCCAACCAGACGTCGCAGAACGGTACAGAGGCTCAAAACAAGGACGCCGGAAAGCAGGAGTCCAGCAAGCAGGAAGAGTCCTCGACACAACAAGGAACAGCTCAAAATGAGACTAAACCAAAATCAGGTAATTCATTTTAAATATCGTCTTTTTTCGGATGATCTGTAAAATATTCATGCTTTAAAAATCACTTTAGTTTATATTATTTGTTGTTTATACATCGGGGAAAAAACTACATGTAAAGTTATCCTGAAATTTTGTACTTAAGGATTTAGAAAATCACAGTCATTGTCAGGACATCCATGAAACCATAGTTTTTTTTCTTTCTTAAAAAAAACAACAGCAGAAAATCTTATTTATATCAATTTGAATGTATTTTACAAGGTTCATAAAAATATTGAAACAACTTTTTCAGTTTAAAATGGATGTCTTCACAAATATTCCAAGCTAACACGGGGTTGTAAAAAACTTTTATTTTATTTTTACATCGTATTGATAAAGTTTTAAGAGATGCATAAACATGATATATGGATAATAAATATGTACAGAATTTATAAAAGATCGATACCGTTCCATGGGTTTTCATTATTTTATTATCAGTAAAAGTAGATAAAAAGCTAACTTTCTTTTTTTAAGACTTGATAAATTACGTACTGTTATTCAAATTCAAAAACATTCGTCATGTGTTTGTGTCGCACCTTGTTCTATTGAGTATTTAGGAGAAAGGTAATCTGATCTAGTGATGTTAAACCAAAGCAAGGCAGGGGAGCACTTTACATCAATTTATATTTTAACAATCGTTTACTGGACAGTTTATCAAAGGAAATAGTATACGAAGTTATGCATGATTATATCTTCTTACAATGTGACAGTCATTAAACATCTTTTCAAGTTTTATCCATAGTATAAACAAAAAGTGCATGTTCAAACTGCAAAATATACACGATAATGCAGCCAATGAAATCACAATACAAATTAATGGCAGGATTAAAGTGGCATCTGTAAAAGACACATCTTTTTCTAAAGTAGCAGCATTCTTTTCATTTTCTTTATTCATTTCATTTTTTTCATCTTTTCGCTTAAATCAAATTCATTTAATTAGTTGAATAAGATGGTGTAAGTCTAAATTTTGTTTGTTTTGAATTATTGTGTTGCTGCGTCAATATCCGACTTCCGTCTTTATCATTGTGGTATCGTCTGCAGAAATTGATGAATTAAATATGCTTTCTGTATTCAATAAAAACAATTATTGCAAAATGACAAAGCGTAAAATCATAAACTATTAATGCGAATTTATTTCTATTATAGTTCGCTTATTGATACCAAGAATTTAAATTTACCTTTTTTTCTATACGTTCAAAACACATTTGTTTTTCAATATTGCATGAACTGCAAATTTAAAGAAAACGATTATCTTCAGAAATTTTTTCATTCATGAAAATTTCTTTGAAAGTCCTTATCATAGTCTGAAGATTATAGTAATGAGAAAGGGACCGTACCCTCAGTGCCTCAAACAGGCTGATATATAGAAGCTCATTACACCTAGAATACGCCTACAGTAATGAGATAACAAACTACTTAAAGTAAATTTGCAGGTGTTGGCAGCACACGTGAATGGTGCTTAAGTCATTTACCTTTAAACATCTTACATATAAAATGATAGTACTTCATTTTCTAGAACTTTCGTTTATTTAATTACTTGTTTCACAGTTTTTTTAATACTCAGGTGTTACCATAGCGTTCATATTACTTAAACAATTCGTCTGCCGAAAAAAATACGAGAATAATTAATATGTGACGAAGAGACATATAAAATTTTAAAACATAATGCCCGCATATTTATTTAACAACCCATATACATACCGCCAGAATCTGTACATAAAATTTAAAATACACGTGACCATAGTTTCACTCAAATACATCAGTTTGACAGTTTAGTTTCTTACTAGAATATCCAATTCATTTCTTATTCAGATTTACCTATAAGACAGGTCACATGATATATAAGCAATTTTAACATAATAATCATTGAATGTATTAAATTTTTCTCTTATGCTGTATTTTTTTGGATATATCTTGTTTTATTTCTAAATGTAATTTATGTTTGTCATATATATGTTGATGGTACATGTATGTAACATAAAGTCTCATAATTCTATTGGAGAATGGTCATATGTATATGTCATTATTTTTACCATAATTTATGTATATTTGATTGTGATGCATATAAAAGAGACTTAAAAACGAACTAATCAAACCTATGAAATAACAAAACGATTGAAGACAATTTAACGTATCTTTTAAAGTCAGCTTTTTTCTTACATCATATAATGCAAAAGCACTATGTGTATATATTTGTTCATAGTTTTTTTCAGTTACATGATGAAATATTTATATCACTGGTCAATGATACGTTCGTCAGATGAGATAACATCATGTATAACACCATCCTGTCATGTCTATATATTTCTTTATGTCCTTGTAAATTGAAAGTTACTATATTTGCACAATGACGGCATTTCTAAAAAATACAGGGTACTGAAACAATGATTTATTTTGCATGACTGTTATGTTAATAGACTATTATATGATTTAACGACATTCATCTTATTTTTACCATATATTTCAATATCCTGATTTTATAATACAACATTATACTTAAAACAATGAAGTCATTTAAAATATATACGATACTTTAAACAATGAATTCGTTTAAAACTTTTGTTTTAAAATTAATTGTCATTGGCGTACACTTTTCGTACACTGATTAAAACGTATAACTATACTTTGTATCAGTTTCGTTTTTATGTATTTTTTCTTTATTAATGAACTACTTGAGTTTAATGCAATAATATATGTTTTCTTAATATTCATTAACAAGTGTATTGATCGGGTATTATGTTTATTGGTTTAGATGTCGGCGTTTGATAACAGCTATTTAACAAGTCAATGTTAAATAATTTAATCAAGGCAATGAGAGATGTCCACTCAGCATTACTTTTCTATCTCTGAATCGATCTGAAATTACGTCAATATTACAAGAGCTATGTCTGAACATCAAATAAATCGAGACAAGTGATTGTTTAATGAATAATAAATAAGTTGTAATTGTTAAACAGAAGATAACTGATATTCCGGAAATAGTCTACAATAAAATCAATGTTCAATATGTGCATTACACATCTTACTCTGCTCTCTACATTATATTTCAATTGGACTTGGTAATTGTCGGCATAGCTTTGTTGTGTTTCACTGTACATACATTTTCTGTATATATGATTAGTAACCAAACTGACATATATAATTATCAAATATACATGTCTTGCGTGGGTGATGGAGGTTTTTAGAGACATTCCCTTTTGTTTAAGGAGTAGATGTTAAACATGTTGACTTAAAAAATAACATAGCGACCTATGAAACGCAAACAACTCATAGGTCACACACCCCTATTTACTTTAAACTTGTTTAAATATTACGCATTTTCAATATTTAAATGTCATTTTTTATATTATTATATTATTGTTTCTAAAAAGCCAACACAGACTTACGCAATGCGTGCGCGCAACAAACGCACATACGCTTATTGTTTTCTTTCTGAAATGAACATCATTCATTTTACACCAAAATAATAAATCATTTTAGTACAATATAATAAAAGTCTATAATACCAAGGTATAAAGAATTGTCCATGTATAAATGTATTCCAGAACCAGCTAAAGTAGAAACATCTGAAGAGAAGACAAAGTCAGAACCGGAAAGTGAAAATAAAACAGAGGAAGCAACAAAGACTGAAGATACCGCACAGACACAAGCGGAGGAATAGTTATCAAATGTTTTTTCTGTGTATATGATTAGGTAAGTTGTCAAAATGATACTTAATTGTATTTGCAGTCTAATTTCAACGTTCATACGTGTGTACATTTAATATTAGTATGTTTGCTCCGTTTAATAGTTTCTCTGCTGTAACGGTTGATTAATTGATTAATAAACCATGATTTTAATTGTTATATAGATATAATGCTTATGTACCTTTTCTCGTGTATTAACTTTTGCAGAAGTCATATTACTTGATGGCAAATTTCCTGTATTAAAGTGACATGTTTGATATTTTATATTGTTTCAGATGATGAGAAAGGGAATGAAGTCTTGTTTACCTGGAGAAATTAAAACCTAATGATTACAATGATATAATTCTGTGAACATTTTTAATATATTTTTGTATTTAATTACAAATTCTTGAGCACAATGTGTATGAACATGGATTGTTATACAAGGTAATGCACTTGAATACGTTGTGTAAATATTAAAGACAAGATTCAAGGGCTCTCTTGACTTTACCGATGAAATAACACACCTGTATCTACTAAAATCTTTACAAATGCCGTAAATTTAGATAGCTAATCATTATATTATCTTTTTGACTTGATAAGTTACTTCATCTACAGGGAGATAAATCTGCACTTTTCGTTTTAAGTAAGACATATTCTAGTGAGTTCCAGTTTTATAATTTTGACGAGCATTTTGTCAAACTAAGATAATTTGAATTTCAATTACCATGTAGATAGTTACAAATATCGTCCCAAAAGGTTACGTACATAGCTTTTAAGACATTAACTTTACTTATTATTTCAGTCAGGTATGTTATTTCATTTAAATTCCGTCCAAATAAAAATTCTGTGATACTATACTGTTATTTATATATTGTTTCTGTTTTGTAAATAGTATGAACTAGTTACAGAGCTTGTAATTCGTATATAGCCTTTACTTAAGCAGCATTTCATTTTATAAACCAACATAGCACTATCTTATAATTATAATGGTTTTAGGATTTTAGCTTTTAGCCATTATATTTAATAAATGATATTTTTTTAATTATGTAGTTGTTACTATTTTGGTCGTTTAATATACAGTATAAATATGATATTCTATTTAACTTAAACAAATATTACACAAATGATCACAACAGAACGTTCATTTCAAAAACACGACAGACACACCATCCTGTTATAGATTATATACATGTATACACCAATACCATTTTGTCGCAACTAATATTTTCATGTTATCCTAAGTACTTGGTATTACGTGAAGAAAAAGACGATTTCAAAATACATACATTTGTATATATTGACCATTCTGAGTACAGACAATAATGTCTTTAGTAATTTATTGACTCTCTAAAACGGTTTAATTACCATTTTGTATCTGGAAATGAATAAAAGTCAGCAATAAAACAGTTAGTTTGTTATTTTATTATCCCGAGGGATTAGTCCAACAGCGAAGTCTTGGCTCAAATTTAGTTCTCAAATATAACATAGTTAGAATTTATCTAGGTCATCCCAAACATTACATTAATGGAGATTAATTTAACGCACTATTTATTCTATATGTGTGCTTTGAAAATATATTAACGAGAAATAATTGCACAATAGTCTAGGTGATATTTCAAGGAGTAATTTTACCTTGATAAAGAGACGGAAGGTGACACGAATAACAAGATCAACCTTTCCGGTTTATCATTTTTATTATATCACATGGAAACAAATCCATTCCATTTATTTCTGTTTCAAGGCTGACATGACATTCCCATTAGCTGAATTAGTGGGGGAATGTCATCGTCTTTCTTTAATTTGAAACTACGGTGTTTGACTGCTAAATGAATATGAACTATGTCACTTTGTTTCCTACATACATGAAATACAGTCCAGCTATAATCTATTTCTTCAAAGAAGAAAGCATTTGTCTTAGACACCTAAATAAACAGGTAGAATGCATATTTGAGCCGTGTCACGACAAAACCAACATAGTGCGTTTGCGACCAGCATGGATCCAGACCAGCCTGCGCATCCGCGCAGTCTGATCAGGATTCATGCTGTTCGCTTACCAACTCTATTACAAGTAGAGAAACTGATAGCGAACAGCATGGATCCTGATCAGTATGCGCGGATGCGCAGGCTGGTCTGGATCCATGCTGGTCGCAAACGCAATATGTTGGTTTTGTCGTGACGCGGCAAATTTGTTCCAACATCTATAGCATGATGTGACATCAAAGTAACAGATTTATGCTCGAATGGTTCGGTGGTTAAATGTAAAAATTAAAGGTCTTTAAACTATTTCGATTAAAAGGCGGTGGGCAGTTACATGTTGGTACTTGGTCTTAAAGGAGAACAATACAACGTTTTATTTAGTAAACAAGGTCTATAAAAACTAAATGTTACTTGTTTTAATTAAATGTCGTTGATTCTAAATCATACCAGCTCATTACTTTTTGTATGGTCGTGATAAAATAAGGTGCAAATGTATTTCTTTCTACACTCACATGGGATGTAAAGTTAAAGGGAAGTAACTTAAAATTTTACCACCGCCTCTTCCGAAACTATAAATAGCTGACATATGATATAGGTTTTATATATTTGTTATCATTCAGATTATCATTATATGAAGTGAATAACGTATCAACAACAGCTATAATTTACACTGTTCAATTAAAGTCGTGAAAACAACACTACGAAATAAAAAGAATTTATTAAAGAATGTACAAACAAACATTATTTGAGATCCTTGTTATAATTGTGATATAGAATTGGAGCCATTTTTTCTTGTCTGACGTAAAAATAAAGTTTTTGGATTTGGTTATACGACAGGCACTTGATTCCTTGACAACTTTAATAAGCGTTCTAATAGCACAGCTACCTTCATTGATAATAATTAATCTGTTAAGAATACAATAACGTATCCATCAAATGTCATACAAAACATAAAACATGACATCAAATTGAATCTTAAGACGAGACGTTATACTTCATATCCGAATCCTGCAAAAAGTATTGCTTCCGAAACACTTTGTACATGTAACAATACAGAGGCAGCCATATATGCACATGTTATAGAGGCAATTTAACAGCAAACTGTTCAAATCAAACATGGTAATGCAAACTGTTCAGTAACAGCGTTTAGTGAACGCTCATACTTTGTTTCCACTGGGAAACTACTGCTGACTGACGAACGAGATTATGCCTAGCTGGGGCCCATTTGGAGGCTTTCTGTAGGTTGTTAGGCACGTCAAATGATTCCGAATATCCCTCGTCTCTATTCTCATCTTCGGTGTGAATTTCCATCTTCTGTACGACCAGGCGAAGTAACTCATACTGTTTGTCCAGGTGTGAGGAAATGTCCTTTATTCTGGAATGTTAAAGAACATTTTCACTATTGATACATGTAGGTGCACAGATTCTTAGATTGCAAAAAGTACAACCTCTGACAACTGATTCAGGGAATCACTTCTTTGTCTGAAAGGCCTAGAACAATGTGTTTTCTTGTAAGTAAGCTACAGGATGTGAGTTCGAATCCCACGCAGAACGTGATTCCTCTGATGCATTTTCATCTTTGTGTTATGAATTTGGAATGTTTATAAGTACTTATTATGCTATGTTTGATTTCAGTCATTAGTCATTTATGCACAAACTTTTCAACAAATAATTTAGAATTTTTTTTATCCATTTTGGGTTTAAACGTTAGAATATATATCTATAGGCAGTCTGATTGACAGTACACAGAAATTGTATTACCTCTTTTTCTGTTTGTACATTTCTTCATACACCAAAGCATTATGTGAGAGCGTTCGTTCAGCGTCTCCTTCAAAGTTATCTCCGAGAAACGACATCTTGGAAAATATCTGTAAATAAAAACAGAACATCTTTAAATATCAATACAGGTAAATGGCCCTGATATACATTATAAATATGCTTGAAATTTAAAAGTTTAAGCAACAGAAAATAATGATATTACTGTGTTTGATATTGCAATGATTGAACGATCTTGCTAATGAGGAATATTGTGTCAGTCGAATTTCAATTATTATATCATTTTGTCTCCTCCCAAGAAAGTGCCACGCTTTAAAAAAGAGGCGTGTAGGAGGCAGTATACAGATTTCATGACTGCCCGATCTAAATTTACATACGGTTTCCTAATGCAGCTTTTTATTTGAGAGAATGATAATTACAACAAATGAAATAGCGATGAAACTGGAATGTATAATACTACTATTTGAAATGAATTATTTTCAGATCTTAAAAGAAGAAATTTATAATGAAATCTATATTTTATGTTTAAATGTCAAAAACAAGCAAACATTTTCTGTATATGTTATATGATTTTACAGCAAGCATTAATGAATGCTACACAAATGTCCAATATGTATATCATTACTAGATATAATTTAAAACACGATCAGCTGATAGATGAGAAGATTTGACATTATAAACATTCTATGTCTTCCTGTAAAAGCTGATATAATAGTTATTTGCTGATATAATAGTTATGTGTACCTTTTCTAGATGCCCGATGCATTTATTCGGATAGAAAGTATATTCGGCTTTATCAACCACATCCAAAATCTTAAAGGGCAATTTACGTTCCAAGTCTGTGTGTAGCTCAACCTATTTAAAAATAACCATTAGTTCCTCTAATTCATACTTAAACTAGAAAATAACTCATACTGAAAACATAATTACTCCCATACATATAATCTACTTGTATTTTCTGTTAGTAATCAAAATACTTATTATCCAGTATTTAATGAAACATATTTACAGTAACTGACTGCCCTGGTTATCTTGATTTACAGATTTGTTACTTTATCAATAACAATGTAATTGATTATTTTGAGTAAAAAAATAAAATACCTGCATGGCAAGGCGCTTCAGAGTAGCGTTCTTCTGTACTGATTCAATATCACCGACAGCCAAACCAATCTATAATATATATATATAATATTTATAATATACATTGATATACAAAGTTAGGACAATTTTCAGACAAGATGCCATATTTATACCACATTATATCGTATACTAGTATCATATTTATACAACATTTAACCATACTGTATATCATATTTATACCACCTTGTATAGTATATCACATATATACCACATTGTATCGTATACCATATTTATAAAACAATGTATATAATATCACATTTATTCTAAATTGTATCTGTTATATATTATATTCATACACATTTAATCTTACTCGTATATCATATTTTTAAGAAAATTACGAAGCTATGGAAATGCGATTATAGACATAGTCCTAAACTGATGTAAGATACCTGCGAATACTCACCAGAAGGTTCATCAGTAGTATTGGCATGAGAAGTACAAATATAACGAGCAAGAAAATGGTGGCGCCGCCGAAGTACAGTGATTTACTGTCATCGTCCGTGTACGGGTCACTGAAACTCGCCATAAAGTCCAGCTCGAACATCATCATAGATGTCCGTAACAACGACAACCCGGGCGTGGAAAACGCGTTGTTTGTCTGCAAATATACATACATAAATCTTTTAGATACAAGAAAAATAAATAGACGTTACCTTATTGGTTAATGATTTAAAAGTTCAACGTTCCACAAATGATATAAATTCAATGTTAACTTTAACTTTCAAAGTAAATATTGTTCTCTCCACAAAAAAAAGAATTTTAGTATTTCGAGAATAAGAAATATGCATGTGTAAAAAGATAAAAGATAAGTTTTAAATATCTTATAGGATTATAACAATAACAAAATATACCTCTTTATTGAGGAGCATGAAGAACGCCATGCTGAACGCTATCAGTAGGATAGAGAAGACACATAGTACCTGTACTAGTGTCCGTAATATCTCCAGGAACATTACCACATAGATTCCGAAAAAATCAAATCTGAAAATATACAAACAGTAGTCCAATCTTTGTCTAGAATTAGTTTCTCTTTTGAAACTTAATGAGTTTATATTCTAGGAAAGATGTAAAGTTACCGTGAATTATTTAACAATAGTATATAAATAACACATGGGTTTGTGTGTAACAATAAAAATATTATCCCGAGGAAAATACTGTTAACCGAGGCTTTAGCCCGAACAAATACTGTGATGATCTGAAATTGTCAACTCAATCTAACAGTAACAAAATTGAACTGGCGGCCATTTATTTCATTTTCTGTAGCAAATAGACCACATGACCAGATTTTATACTGATATAGTGAGAGGTAATGATAAAGAATAGTTCAATGTTTCGATCAAAACTAGTGCGTGAATAGTGAATACGTAGTAAAAATGCATGAAATGTTCTATGGAGTTTTGTAAATTTATGGAGTTTTGTAAATTTATAACAATAGGTGCTCTTTTTCTTTCTCATTTACTTAACACTATGTAACTGTAAATGTTCGGAACTGTACATACCTTTGTAGATATAGAAGACAGTTGAACCAGGCCAAAAACACAGCTATTGCACCGGCCTCCCACTGCCAGCTAACTGTTCGTCCGCCTATGAAAGGGATGATGTAAACTATTGCCGATCCATATAATACCCACTCTATGGCGTTTGTGAAATCTCGAAAATATTTTTTCCTCTGAAGAAGATGAAAACATTCTGCATGTATATGTTTGTTATGTATTTCTAAAGGTATATTAAGAGTGACAATTGTTTGGTAAAATGGCTAATAGTGATTTTTAACTTTTCAAAATAAGTAAATATGTCAGTTTAATAGTTGTGATAGAACGTAATGTCAAATATTGGAAAGCTTTTGTTAAATTCTTTACTTATTTCTGTTTTAAATCTACTTAGTTAATATTACAATATCTAATTTAAGATAACAAGTTCTATGAATGACTAACAAACCTGTTGTATTAACTGTACTATTTCTTTCAGCATGTTTAACGAGCAAAATATCAGCACAAAATACACACTCACTTTATGCAATGGCTTAAACTGGAAACATAAAAAACACCATGTTATTTTTCTTATTAAAACTTACTAAAACACAAGGCACAAGGATTAATCAAAATATACAAAGTTTCCGTGAACGTTTATAAAAGTCCAACAGAAAAAAAACGACATTTTTCTAATGAAAACCAAATCAAGTAACTTACATGACATGTATTTATATGTGCAGTATTGTCAGTTTCGTTTATTGTACTGTTGTTTTTTGATGAAGCATCTCTGAATGAAAAGGTACAAGTTGTGACTAGGACGGTAAACAAAGCCAGGAAAATCAAGTAGAAGACTAGATTAGAAATATGGAACCATGAGCCGTATGCCCTCCTGAAACAAAACAATACAATACTCATTATATTAATGTAATCAAGACAGCAGGCCATAATATCCATTAAACGATTACTTTATCAGAATTGTAACAGCAAAATGAAGTTGTTTACTGAAATATATATTTTTCTCTTTAATGCAATAAGGAATAATGAAAAATGTTTTTGCAGTAGCAATACCTACCACTTCATATTTAAATAAGCCTCACTTACAGGATGAGACAAACATTGTACACGGCCATGACGTACCATAGTCTGAAAAATAATAAAATAATAACATTTAATGCTATCAATTAAACTCGTTGTCGGGTAGAAATTTTAATGGCGGTGTTGTTAGTAGTTTTCACTCCAGATCAAAGCAGTAAGAAACAGGTAATTTACTAGAGCTCAGTTCAGCCAATGCATCGTTCCTGGGCAGACTGTCAAGCAGTTTACCTGCATTAGTTGGCTCCACTTTCGCAAAGAACTGATAACCGTTGGGGAATTGAACCCGGGTCGTCCGTTTCACAGTCCAACGCTTTACCTATTGAGCTAACCGAACGGCTTTTAATTTTAAAGGCAGCTGTGCTTAATTGCTTTATACTTAATTTTTCATTTTGAAATTTCAAGTGTACAAATGAACATATAACATCTTTATATAACATTATCTATACGACGTGTAGTTTAAAGTATATATACTTATTTAATCAAGGACTTACATTCAAGGCAAGCATTGGCGTAAAATGTTTTACAACTTTTTCTTTTCCTTTGACATAACGTAGTGGACACTGTAGATACTTGAAGTTGTAATGGACCTAAAATGGAATGTATAGATTTTCATGACCCTTACGATAAGTGACAGTTATGAGATAAGTTATTATAGAACAACATGTATACTAAATACGTAATTTTGAATAAATTCTCATTAGCCGTGTTTCATTTAACAGTATGTTTTCTTGTAGATGAATCCCTTGTGCAATAAATCACAACAAACGTGTTATACTGTATCCGACTTGCATTATTTGAGAAATTGTGATCTAGCGACTAATTCAATTATAAACTGGCTTAATCTCAGCTAACAACAGCATCACATGTTTTATACTTTGAGGACAATTAGTTATTATTAAATGAACTCACTGATAGATCTGGACTCCGCCTGTCATGATTGGAGGTTGTTCTACACCTGTCAAGAGCAGCCTATGTATAAATAAGAAAATCACTGTGAAATGTCACTAAAATGTCACTGCATAATAATATAATTTATGTCACCGCAACACATATTCATGTCACCGCAAAACATATACATGTCACCGCAAAACATACACATGTCACCGCAAAACATATACATTTCCGTACAATATACCAAAACAAGATTTAATCTAAATAAGAGAATAACTTACTAATTAACAGTTTCATATTGTAGCACATTTACTTTTTATGACAGCTCTTTTATAAATTGTGTCAAAAACAGAGGACAAAATATAAGTTCGTCATAGTTAGTATTGAACCTTTGAGAAATTCGACATTCGAGGAAAATAGCAACAAAAGAGAGTAATTACCATGCAAGCATCAGGTAGACATTGTACAAGACCGTTCATTGGTGTACCAAACTCCTTTGAACACAATTTCATAACCTCCTCCCACCTGTAACATATCAATTATTCTATATCAATTACTTTTGTTAAAATTTGCTATATTTGTGTTCGACTCAGAAAGAATAGACACAATATATGGTTACAAAGACTATGGAATTAGTTTTTTGTTAGATAAGAATTAATTATCTATACTCTACAGTGAAACAAGTTAGCAGTGTTTACGAATCTGGGTTCTTCAGGAAAACTAATTTCTAAATGTTGGTGGACTGCATTCGTAACGGATACATGTAGTCTTTGTAACATGTGGTCTGTATCTTACATAAAGCAATCCGTTCTCTTGCAAAAGAGACATAAATATATGTTCTTTTCGTTGCAATATAGGCACTGATTTTGTTCTCCCGCCAAGTTTATAACATTTCATAAATGTCCAATGGGTTAGTAGTGTAATAATAGAAATTAAATGAATGTACTAACGCAAAGCTTAGTATATGTACAAAAAATGTTAAATGAAAATAAGACATCAAGTTCTGTTCTCGTAACAATATCCATGTAGGTCTAAATATTGAAAGCAGTTTAAAACGCATTAACAATGTTTTTTTTTACCTATCATGTCTTATCACAGAAAAAGCAACTTCCGTGTGTCTGTCTCTAATCGCAATATCCATGAAAGTATCGTCTGCCGTATTGCGCGTGAATTCAGCGCCAACTGTCATCAGCAATTCTACAGCAGACGGATGATTTTTACGGGATGCCAGATGAAGCGCCGTATCCTGTAATTGTCATACGTTGTATCAAAATATGATTGCATACCAAATTATCTAAATCAACATTTGCTTTCTTAAAAAAAAAGAAATACAAAACCACTATTGAAGATATCACAGTATTGAGAAAACATTACTAAAATTTAAAACATATATTGGATATATTGAAATATGTGCACAAACCTTGTCTTTATTGCAGCAATCTAAAAGGTTCGGATATACAGTCAATAACAGCTTCATACTCCTTGTATACCCATTGCTTGCAGCCAAATGAAGCGGTGAATTGTCCATGTTATCTCTAAATGAAAAAAAGCATTGATGAACAAGCAGTGTAAATAAAGAACATATTTATCAATATTATGCCAAGCTGTCTCATTATATGTAAGGCATATATTTTTTTAAGTTAATCTTAATATAAAATTAACCTTCCTCAACATTTATCTAAATGAGAAACAAAAGAGTCTGTATATAGGTTATGAAATTTTATAAAATCCAATCAAAACGCACTTTTGTATTTTACAAGTGCATGCTTATTATCTTATCAGAACGAACTTTTATACTGCTGAAAAAACTTTGAATCCGTACCAGGCCATGCCTTATTGAAGGATGCCTGAGTGTCTTCGCCAGTAAAGCCTAAAACTCGCCATATGATGTTATTACTAAAATCCAACAAAAAATAAACCATACTTACTTCGTAACGTATGCTCCTTTCTGCATTAAAAGAGTGATAATCTTAGTATGTCCATTTTGTGAGGCGATATGTAGGGTAGATAGACCATCCCCATCCGTCTCATTTATAATGTTTGGGCCCATCTCGCTGTCCAACAGTCGCCTACACGTGTTGTAACGGCCATACCTAGAAATAGTACATACTCAGTCATAAATATAACCCAATGTTAACAACTTTGAAAATTGAAATTGACTGTATATAGAAGTGTTATGCATTTCAAAGTATTCATTATATACAAGTACTAAGAAAGTCGATCATTAAACAAGTCATTCATCTAATACAATATTTTTAGTAAACAGTCGGACACATTCGACAAGAAAATATTTCTATCAATTTAAAATGCATATTGTTATCAAATTTTTTGCATGTGGCCAAGGAAAACCCAGGATATAAATTGTAACTGATTTAAAGACTTGTTTCACAATCGTATCTTATTTTCGCCGATAAATGGTCCATGCATTTAGTTTATTTAAAGTATTGTTTAATCAAACATTATTGTATTGTATAGTATTGTTAAATCATATACCTTTATCAAATGGATTACGTTCATATTGGGTGAGGATAATGTTTATATTTTTGTAAGTAAATTCATCTATGTACCAAAACGAAAGTCATATACGTAATACATTGTATACCAATTATGCATGTATATTTTAATAATTTTCATAACGTCATACTTGGCTGCAAAATGCAGTGGAGATTTTTTGTCATTGTCTTTAGGGTTGATTGTTGCCCCCAGTTTTATGAGGTCGTCAATGGCAACAAGATGACCCTCTTTGGAGGCATAATGTAACGGTGTACATCCAAAATTGTCCCGTTCATTTAACAAGTTCTTTAAGTCCTGCAACGCGAAAAAAAATTGCAAATGATGTTTTGATGTCCACTGAAAATAAAATTTTATCCGCTTTAATAAAATAAAAATAATATATTAAATAATCTTTATTGGTCTTATCCTCAGTACATAATTTCGTTCTTGAATAAATAACATCACATTTAATTATATATTATAGGCTCAAGAATTTCAAAGCAAATGTAGATTTTTAAGTAAGATATCATTTATAATAAGGTTATTTTACAGAGAGCCAGGTAATTATTTCTTTCTCATCGGTTATTTCTTTTTTGAGAAAGTTAGAATGTCACTGAATAGTAGGTTAAACAAAGAAAAAAATGTCAAGTACGGTATAACTGAGCTTTCGTCAACAGTAAGTATGGAACACACTTAACTGTAAAAGTGTTACTTTTTAAGTAAATATGAATTGTCATGATAAAATGTGAAGTGTGAAAATACACTTGACTATTTGACACGTTTGAATGAGCCTTAATTTTTTTATTATCCCATTAAATTTACATTTGATGCAATAAAATAATAAAATGAAATGAAGCTTATTATATAAAACGAGATGAAAACACTTCAAATATTTGAATTTGCATCATATCTCCTGAAGGGTATTTTAGGTGTTTGTTATCAATTTAGCAGATTTATTTCATGTTTGTACGATGATAATTTTATTTACGATATGTTTGGAAGTTTGGTATTTTACGAAGTGGATTTTTTAAAATCCGCCACCTTTACATACACTTAACGTTAGTTGCGAGGTCAAGATAAACATAAATACCTTTAAAACAGCACAACCGAAGCTGTCAATTGGCACACCATATTTAATAGCCAGATGAAGAAAGTTTCTATTTTCCTTATCTCTAATTTTGATGTCTGCATTATGTTTTAGAAGAAAGTTCACAGTTCTCCATCCACCTTTAGATGACGCTAGAAGCAATGGTGTCCGTTCGTGTGCATCTTGTGCATTTATATCAGCATCCTTAAATAAAAGAAACGTTTGGAGCTTTAAGATAAACTCAATTTTAAAAAGTCAAATCCAGCGATTTTAGATTCGAAGAGTTAACAGAAAGATTTATTTAAATCTACAATGATCGTGTAAATGTATTTATCTGTAAAATTTATGGCTTGTATTTAAATAGAAGAGCTGCAATCTTACATGTGCTATTAGAAATTCCACTACAGAGACGTGGTCAAACAGTGCAGCTCTATGTAATGGTGTCATTTTAAGGACATCTGGTGATTTAATTGCAATGCCGAATCTCTCTGGCTGCATCTCCTGCATCATTCTCACCATGTCAATGCTGCCCTGGGCACACGCAAAGTGCAGGGGTGTAGAATTGTCCTCCTAAAACAGTAGTTTGATTAGTATTAAATAGTGTAAAAATTGGAAAACACAAATTTTCGTTAACATTCGTGCGTGAGAAGCATATCCTTTTTGAATGACTTATGCAATTTATCAAGTTGTAGTTATACATGGAAGAAGTATAACAGTTTATAGTGTAGATAAGCTGAGCACAGAAAATAGAGAAAAACGGAATCCCTAACACAGCAAAATTGAAAATGTTACATGCTCGGTTTGATTGAGCCTGTTCATGGACGGTACTGAGAAGTGCAAGTTACCGTCCCCCCACCCCCCAGCACTGGCTTAAGCAGAATTCAACATTTAAACACGAAAATGGTGAAACTTTGAATTTAGAAACATCCGCAAATGTGTTCATACGGCGGTTATCATGGAACCTTCAATATGACACAGTAGTGCCATTCGATGAAAAGCGGTGTATGGTCCCCAAGTTAAAGAATGCGTGTGTCCTAAACTAGAAAACAATGGGCGTAGTTAAAAAAGGAAATTTTGAAAGGGGATCTGAGGTTATGAAGCCTGAATATCACAAACAAGACGTCAAAAGACACGTTTAAACAGCAGGTAGCATATCCTAAGGGTGATTATACAGCTTTCAAGTAGGAATACTGTAACCACCAATGTTGAAAAAGGCCAAATTTAGTTTAAATTTAAGTTTAGTAAATGTAGAAATTTGAATGCCAGAGAATAAGGAACATATTTTACTAAATCGTAAGGAAAACAACTTGATTGCTACAAAAATATGGTAAATTACAATCTCCTTCGACTGTATACAGAAACTTCCTTCCATAGCAACTCGATCAAGTTCGGTCATTTTCTTGTTTTTCTTTTCAGATTTTTATACTTCTCAACAGCAGGTGTGTGGCAATCGTAAAAAGTTGCCCCATACTTCATTTCAGTATTGTTAAATTGTTTTCTGGTCGATTCAATCACGGTCGTGTTAAAGTTTGAATACCAATTAAACCGGTGTTAGAGGGCGATAGAGATATTGCATTTTTTCATTATCTCTTATGAACAGACTCAATCAAACCGAGTCCACTATTTTTTATAGTAAATTGTTGTTTTTATTGCCTCCGAGGAATCAAGCCTTTTCCAGATTTTGATAAGATTGTTAAGGACAATTTTTGTATGTAATGCAAACAGCCAAAATGCTTTTTTTAATAGAAGCGAAATATGTGTATACAATCAACTAAAAGGACAAAACAGTACCTCCAATGTGTTGTGACTAACCTGTTTGGCATCAACAGGGGCACCTGCTGATAGACACACCTTTACAGCCTGAAATATTATCAGATATATGAATAATTCTTCATATATAAGATATAAACAGATATAAGTATATATATATAGCAAACTGTTCACTAATATTGAAAAAAATAACAAACATTTAAAATCTATTCACTTACATATAATCAGATACTTATAATAGTTTGATATAATTAGATATTTCGACGTTAAATTGTTGTTTATTAGAAGTATGTAACAGCCTGTTGTTTATCATTCCAATTTCTCCTAAATAATCAACTAAAAAAGACTGGAAACGCAAATTGCCTTTTGCAAGTGCATTTCCGTGTAATTATATCAGTTTCAGAAATATACTAGTAAACAGGAAAAATAAAAATGGTGCAACATTTACATAACAATCATTGAAACCCCATTAGATAAGTGATGTCCTCATTTATTCTTGAACATAATTACACCATTCTTAATGTTTGAACAAAATGACTTAACGATACAAAAGAAGTACGTATTTACATCATTAACGAACATTTTATTTCCATGTTATATTTTATTATTAAACTAATCAGGTATAGACTGGTATACACTACAATAAATCATTGACAATGCTACCTTGAGATCACCACTATTGACAGCACAATGTAGCGGCATGTTGTTTTCTTTGTCGGTGAAGCTTAATACGTCCTCTCTTTTATAACCTAAAGATTCCACTGAAATATACATGTACATAAGATATATTACGTACACTGATAAAAAATTGCCTAATGATATAAATAATGTTTTGCAAGACCTGATCGTGTTTTAATACATGCTTAAGTATTTGACAAGTTACAATGTGTTATAAACATACACCGATACATTTATTCAACATATGCGAATAGAATGTTCATAAAAACAATATTTTGTGAAATAAGGTTGTAAATCTTACCATGTTTAATTAGAATTTCTAAAGTTTTAGCAGATGCACATTTGCCGGCTATGTTAATAGGAAAGAATCCATTGTCACATTTTATACACGGCTTTGTTCCATGCTCAAGCTAAATGAATATAAAAAGAAAATAAATTATAACACTAATATTACAAAACTGTCTTTGAATTGGTCATTTATTGTCAAGAATATTTTTAAAATATGTAGATAGTCATTTATTAAATATATTTATATTTCTTTTGTAATCTTTGAAATGTTATTCACTGTTATTTTACTGAAGTATTAGAATACAACACATGTATATACCAGTATAACAGCACACTCATCTCTGTCTTTGTATGCACAGTAATGCAGAGGCCGCATACCACCTTCACCCTTTAAGTTGGGGTCTACATTTGCATGGGCAAGTAACGCCTGAAAATAAAAAACAAACGTATGTCAAAAGCATATTTGAGCCGTGTCACAACAAAACCAACATAGTGCGTTTGCGACCAGCGGATGCGCGGGCTGGTCTGGATCCATGCTGGTCGCAAACGCACTATGTTGGTTTTGTCGTGACGCGGCTCATATTTTGTTAAATGAGTATAGTTCTTCCTTGACACAGTTATTGTTTTTTTCGACCAAGTATTTATAATTGTAGCGATCTTTATGTTTGTTAAAGGAAGCTGTAAAGCTACAGTAATGCTTGAATGGATTACATATAGCATAACGCTTGAAAGATAACTTTTATAGCTTCATGATTGACGCTATTTCTTAACCTGTTTAAATCTACTGTAGAGCTGTAACAAATTCTCAATTCGTATAATAATAATAATAATAATAATAATAAAGACTTTATTTAACGAGAGAACTCATTTGAACAAACATATCAATCTTCCATGAGGCCCTCAACAAGGAACAATATAAATTTAACATTTTCAAACTATTAAAATACATAAATGTAAAAACATACAGGAGATTATCAATTTGTATACATCAATGCGTGATAAAACCTCAAGTATAAGGTTTTAAAATGGTTAACAGATGTAGCAGACTTAATATAATCAGGAAGGCCGTTCCAAATACAAGATCCAGAATAAACAAAAGACTTACGAAATTGTTCAGTATTTGGTCTAGGGGTATAAAGTTGAAAATCAGATGATGAACGCAAAATGCGAGTATGAATATCTGATGATAATATGAAATTATTCAATAAATAGGAAGGCGCCTGATTATTTATTATTTTAAACATCATAATAGCTTTTTGAAAAACAACCCTCTGTGAAAAGGTCATCCAGCGGAGTTCAGAAAAAAGTTCAGCAGATGGAGTGTCATAATCTTTGTCTAGAATTAGTCTTGCAGCTCTCTTTTGGAACTTAATGAGTTTATCTTCTAGAAAAGACGTACAGTTACCATAAATTATGCAACAATAATCAAGATGTGGTAAAATATATGCATTGTAAAACATTTTACGTACAGGTATAGATATGAATAATTTTATACGTGATAATAAATGTAACAATGAGTTACACTTTTTAAGAACATTATCAATATGGCTTTGCCAAGACAAGGTGTTATTAATTGTAATACCCAATAATTTTTCTTCAGAGCTACAGAAAATTTGCTCTGTTTTATATAAAATACAAGGATTACTTTCATGAATATAATTTTGCTTGTGTTTTGAGGAAATATACATGACCTTAGTTTTGTTAACATTGATAGACATGCGATTCAAATCACACCATTTGTTGGCATTTAAAAGATCATGAGTAAGAGATTCAACTACTCTGTTTAGGGATACATCAGAGGTTGAAAGGGTGGTGTCATCAGCAAAAATATCAGTTTCTGTTTTTTCCATAGACAAAGGCAGGTCATTGATATATATTAAAAACAGTATAGGACCTAGCACTGAGCCCTGAGGAACTCCAGTAGTTACTGAACTTGACTCTGAATATAAACCGGATATGTAAGTTTGTTGGGTTCTGCAATCTAAATAGGAGGAAAACCAAGCAACTGATGAAGGGTCTAGGTTATACATTCTAAGCTTTTCAATAATAATAGAGTGATCCACAAAGTCAAAAGCTTTAGAGAGATCAAGGAAAATTGAACCAACTATTTCATTTTTGTCAATAGCTGTAATCCAATCATCAATAATTCTAATCAATGCTGTTTGACATGAATGATTTGACCTGAATCCAGACTGACGTTGGTATAGAAGTTGATTTTTCTCAAGGTATTGCTTTAAATGTGAACTGACATGACGTTCAAGAATAAGTGATATCAAGGGAAGTATGGAAATTGGCCTATAATTTCTTTTATCACTTTTAGAACCCTTTTTATGTATAGGAATGACTTTTGCATTTTTTAATGATTTAGGAAATGTATTGTTAAGAATACTGTTATTGAATATAGTGGTAAGTATGGGAGCAATAATATGAGCCGATAACTTTAGAAACCTTGCACTGAGACCATCTGACCCACATGACTTTGTAATATCAATCGATTTTAATTGGTTCAACACATAAGAGAGCTCTATTTTAGGTATTTTGAAAGGGGGTATATGCTGAAGTTTAGATGCATTTAGTTCAACTAGCTCAGGGTTTTCATAACCAGTCTGATTAATGGTATGATGGGATTGGTGGAGATTCACAAATTGTCTGTTGAATAAATTTGCAGTGATTAAAGGGTCAGAAACCGGGTTGCCATCATCATCATCAATAAAATGTGTTTGAACCTTGGATTTGTAACCAGATAATTCATTTAGACCAGTCCATAATTTCTTTGGGTTGTGTTTGTTTTTATTGATGGTATCATTATAATATTGTCGCTTAGAATCATATATGAGAGACTTAACGTGTTGTTTCCATATGTTGTAATTATATGTGTCATTAACCCTATGAAACTGGTGTTTTGTTTTAATAGCATCGAGGATGTTTTTATTAATCCAGTTTGGTTGGGTGACCTTCTTTACTCGTTTTTTTCTGGTTGGTGCATGTTTTTCAAGGACAGACAAAAATTTATCAGTGAACAAATCTATAGAGTTATCTTGATTTTCTACAGATGCTACTTCTGACCAGGGTTGCTCTGACAATTCGGTTAAAAATCGATTTTCATCAAAGTGTTTAAGAGACCGGAAGGTTATTGTCTTATGCATGGGACCTTTAACACTGATATTTGAAAGTTTGCGTGTAAGACAAATTGGAAAATGGTCACTTATGGATAAGGAAGGTACAAAAACATCGACTATATTTTGAGGCATGTTTGAAAATGCATGATCTATCAATGTAGCAGAGCTTGAAGTTACTCTGGTAGGAGATTCAACAAGCTGAGAAAAATTTACAGACTGCATTAGATCTAACCAAGATTTAGAACAATTATCATGCTTCAAAATATCATAGTTAAAATCTCCAATAACAATACATTCTTTTTCCTCTAAAAATGATTTTTCTAAGGATATAGCAAAATTATTAAGCCACTCAACTTTAGAAGATGGTGGTCTGTATGCATAACACAATGATAATGATATACATTTAGGCTGTTTAAGTTCAAGCCAAATGGATTCAATAGAAATACTTTCTAAATCAGATCTATGTACAAAAGATAAACAGTCTCTAACATAAATAATTAAACCGCCTCCATTGGAAGGCCTGTCCTGGCGAAAAAGTGTAAAATTGTCCAACTGTAGTTCATTGTCTAGTATCTGGGTAAAATAACAATCATCCTATTCAATTTGAAAGAACAAGGACTGATATTTCATTATTACAAACCTTTAAAGCTTTCCTGGCGTTTACATCCACGGCAAGATGTATTGGGGCAAGATGATCATCATTCAGTAGTGTACTGTCCGCACCATGGTCAAGAAGAAACGTGACAACAGCTGATTGGTCATTCTTTACCGCTAAATGTAGCGGCGTGTTGCGATGGGAGTCAAATGTATTAAGATCTGAAGTTTGAAGTAAAGAAAACATTACAGACAGTATTAAAGCTATATTTAGAATTTAAAGCCCATGAAATTTGCAGTTTTGCATGAGATACGATCATTTATTTCGACATCAATAATTTTATTTATTTAAATTTTGGAGGGGGAGGGGGCGGGGTGTCTATACAAACCTTTTCTTAAAATAAAGTGACATAGTTTTTTTATGTTTTTTTTTTTGTTTTGTTTTGTTTTGGGAAATGAATATTACCTCCGCCCTTCTCGTGTATGAATTCAAGTATTTTGATCCGCCCTGCTTCCGCCGCCTTGTGGATAGGTGTATTTCCCTTTGCATCTTTTATATGGATACGATTTGTGTCACTTTCATACAGACGTTGGAACTCTTCAAGATTACCTTTAGATGCAGCCTGTAATAGAACAAAAAGATATTCTCAGTGCATCTACAGTTCGCTTATGTTTATAGAATCAATATCTTTAAAGAAAAGGAAGCATTTAGCTCTCTAATAGTCCAAACCACTTTCAATCACAGCAATAATCGTGCGGCTTTTCTAGTCATAAACAAATGGTACTTTTATACATATCTGATGAAAAGGAAGTCATTGTTCTTAAAAAATCGTTTTGTTTACTGCGTTTTTACTGGGACATAAGATAACTTAAGTTATCTTATGTCCCAGGTTTTTATAACTAAATAAGCAGTTCTGATTCTTTTCTTTTTATCAAAGGTTATCATATAATCAATACATTTATTCATTTATAAATTCATTCGGTTAGGATGCTTTGTAAGTAATGCTATAGTATGCATCTTTTATAACAAACGTTGGTTATTAACAAGAAAAGAAACAAAGAAAACTTGTAATAAATCATTCCATGGCTGTCAAAAACAAAGGTCGATAGCTCCTTTGGCTTATTCCTAAAAGAATTGGTGGAATATTGACCGTTGGCACCACACGCAACTATATCACATTTGTCGAATAAGTCTTAAAGTATGTACATTATAAACAACCGTCACTGACAGTGGCTCAAGTGTCACAGAAACGTGTACATTTAACAGGTGCTCCAGAATTAATACGTAATAAGTTCAACTGAGTCCAACTCGTGCAACAAGTTTTCATGTGATGAACGCTTGGCGAACCACTATTAAGGAAAATCACTTATTTCAAACATTTTAAATCGACTTCTTCTCTTCATAGATCAGTGTTTATATGTAACATATTCCGACAGCAACAATGTTTGTAATATATTTTTGGTTGTTTTGTATAATATGCGTGATGAGATATACATGTATATAGCAATTACATTGTATATCTATATAAGTGGAAAATTAAGTTCATACACATTTAAGACACAATTATGGCATATAAAATCTTAAAACATGTATTTCAGTTCTATTTAAAAATGCAATTAAATGACTTAATTTGTGCTATTTACTCCCCGTCATTCTTGTGATTACTTCAATTAAAATTTTAATAAAAATAACGATTTTCCATTTGTATATCTTATGTTTGATATATTTATCAACAATTTATATTACTTACACTGATAACAATTCTTATATCAGTTTCTGAAAATATTTCCGTAACACATTTGTTTTCCTCAGTAGGCTTTCTACGTTTAAAAACATTTAAAGATAATTTCCGTTTTATTTGTATGTCTGAATCATGGTTGATCGTATTAGTTGACTTGCACGTTTTACACAGTAGATTAATATTCACGTCGTCTCCAGATAATATGTTAGTTTTCTTCACAGACTTTGACGAAAATCTACTTGTCCTTCTCTTCCCAAAGTTGTCGGACATTTTGTCGTTCGGTGGTTATTATGTTTTGTTTTCTCAAATCATGTTGAAGGTTCTAAATTAATACCTTTACTATATTGTTCTGATTTAAATCCTTTTCTACAATAATATCAACATAAACCGGGTGAAATAGAGCGTGCTACTAATCTCGTTTGATTTGCAAGCTTGAACAGTTTAATGTAGTTATATTTAAACATTATACTTCTTCCTTCACGATATTTTTTCTTCACAAAATGTAAAACCAAGTCAAGTAACTGTCTGCAATATTGCTGAGCAACTCACTTGCTTTATGGAATGCAAAAACAAATGAAGATTTACTATTTATTTTATGATGAAATAGAACAATATTATAAGGTTAAACAGCCACTGTTCAATGGATAAAAGAGATGTTTTAAAAAGATAACCAATACTTTTGAAATATATAAAAGAAAAGAAAAGATATTACGATGTAATTTTATAGCTGGATTATTTTTATTTTGAAAGTTTTATCTTAAAAAGTAAATAAATGCTAATAGTTAAACAAACAATATTTCTTGTTTGGGGTTAGCAAGATTTGTAAACCAAAAGTAGTAGTAATACGATTTAATGACAAATAAAGACTGTTTTTTGTTTAATTTTATATAGAATGTCTGTATTTCCTATTCTATACTTTTGCTAGCTGAAATGTTTGAATTGGACTAACAGAGAATATTTGTTTATTTTTGATTCTTTTTCTTTTGTTATCATTTTCTCATTTTTTTCTTGTTATCGTCAAACATATTTCGAGGATGTGATTACAAGGACGAACTTATACATTGTAGGGTAAGGTAAATCCATAAAGGAATGTACAGATATAGTCTTTAACATAGAATGATATAAACTGTCTTTGCTGCTTCCTATAGTTATAATATTGTTGATGGAAATGTATTGATTACAGTAATACAACTATTTAAGGAAGAATTCAAAGTGCACAAAACAAAACACAAGAATGATCATAACAGGAAATAATTGTAGAGAATCTATAAATTAAATCAATAAATGCCTTAAACTGCCGAATTACAGTTGTGTTTCTCACTAATGTTTGTGAGGTGTAACGTTGCCATGGTCCATGTGATAAGAACTGGTTCTAATCACTGGCATCAATTTATACCTCCTTATCACTCACTTTAATCATTGATGAGGGGCGAAAATATATAACACAGTTAAACATAAAAAAGTATGAATCTACCATTTAAGTTATTTTATCGTAAATATACTATGTTCCAGACTATACACACAACAGAATATAACAAAAAAAACAAACAAAAAAAAAATATACACCAATATTAAAAATAAGCCGTAAAAATAAATAATGATAGTAATACTTAAAGGAATAAAAAAGCAAAACTATAAAAATGTGTTTTTTATTTGTGAATGTTAAAGCATAGACTGAGATATAAATGAACATAATTAAATTTGTTGCATTGTAAGGAAACAACATGGGCTTTCTGTCTCTTTAAAGCCCGACATATTTCAACGAAGTGATTACGGAAATAATTCATAATAAAAGTAATTATAAACACGTTTAGAAACATGTCCGATTATGTCGAGAATCAGTGATTTAGAATTTTTTATATCATTTCCTTTAGTTTAAATGCTGTTAACTGTTCTGTATTGATTAAGCTAATACAGTTATTTCAGGAAGAATTTGAAGTGCACAGAGCAAAATACATGTAGATAACCGATGATTGCAGAAAAAGGGCCGGGATGTGGATCTGTCATATAAATTATTAAATGCCTTATATTTCACAAGTAAGAAGACATATATATGATGTATTGCCCGGGATAAACCACATGGTCAAATAAAGTTCAACTAGCTATCAGCTAGAATATGTCTATATAGATTAAATCAGAATTCTAGATTTTTTCCCATAGATTCATGATTAGTTCATAAGTATAGCGTCTAAAAAGATCCAAATGTTTAAATGATTGCATCATTATTCTTACGTATCAGATAGGATGGGTGGATTTGTTTGTCAGTCTATACAAATTTATGCTTGCAAGATATTTCATTTTCATTAATTCAAGTCTCCTACATGTATATACAGTATCACAGTCTATATTGTGTTCTTTATCTATTGATGATATCGAATCGTCTTACCATTAAGATGATTAAAATCTGGTTTAACCATTAATAAAGTATGTGTTTTAATTAATTCTATTATTCACAGATGATATTGAAATATGTGCCGATTACGTTGAAGATTTTCAATCTAATATAATTATTTGCGCGAATATTATCACAAAATGGGATAACAGGTTCAACACTGCAAAATCAAAATTGTTATTTGTAGAAAACTAGGACCAGATAGTAGGAAGGATTATTTACAATGAACAATATTGAGAAAATTATAGATTACCTCAATTATTTGAAAGCAATTTTATATATTGTTTTGTATTTTTGTTCTGAATATTAATTGTCTAAGGCAAATCATTCAGGGATAAGCACATATTGTTAAATATATGAAAAGATATAACATGCCTCAGGACAGTTCATTTCACATTTTTGATGCATTCGTTGGATCAATATTGAATAATGGCCGTCCTTTATTGTTTTTAATTGAATCTTTTGAATCTGGATGCATCAATCTTCTTCTTGCAAATCCATTTGAGATGCAATTAAAAAAGTAACGTAGCTAAATGCGTCGAACAATTGTTATCCAAAACGTATTATCATGTTTTGTACGGTAATTATGGACTCAGTAAAGATTGTTTATTAGAATCGTTTTATATTAAGGCCTATAAAACTCAATAATATAATGGTAAAATTCTGGTTGTCCATGTTAAATACTTGAATAATATGGAATCAGCCGTGTTTTTAAGAATTATTTTAAACTAGTTGCCTATGTGTAACAGATGGCTGTAATAGATTGTATTAGACAGAAATAATTTGGTGATATTGATTAAAGAGTAATATTTGAAAACCTTGTATATGAATTTAAGTCTCGGTATAGCTGATAACTTAATTAAAATAAATGCGTAAAAATTACGCAATACCGTCTAGATTGCACATTTCGCCGTATACTAGTAATTCGTTTATAGAAACTCTAAGACATGGACGAACTAGAAAGCCAAGATTTATCGAGTTTGACAAACAATATTATGTTTATAAAATTTCGTGTTATATTGTTTATAACATCCAATAATTTATTTATAACATTGTATGTCGTTTTGATACTGTGTAAATAATACATGTGATGTTTTATATAGTTAATTATATACATTTTGTACCCACATTACATGAATTAATTTATCTAGTCGGTCTTTACTGTATATTAAAGTTAGCCAGTTTCATGTCGTTAAAGCTTCTTTAAATTGTTGAATGAATATAAACTTAAATTACATGCATTATAATGAAATAAATAAATAAATAAGTAAATTGTTTATTATAGCGAACTGTACATTGTCAATTACAAATGAGTACAGTTATAGCACCCAGCCAGATGTATCTAAAAGTCAGCAAATTAATGATTTCATAATGCATTATATAAAAATAGAGTGTAGTTTTAATGGTATAAACAATTATAAAGTGAGGTGGTCCTAATCCGAGCTCGTAAATCATTATAATGTTGTTTATGTCAGAAAATATATTGCCTCGACGTGTCCAGTCCTTTTTTAAGGTAATACATATTTCAGCATGTCTATCTAATTGTAACAATGTCTGTTTTGGGTTTTTTTTTGTTTAAAGAAAACATCGTTTTGGTATATGATAATTATTCTCAATAACTTTTCAAAAGGAAAAAAACTAAATGGAAAAAAGAACAGACATGCTTTGAAACCAGCGTTAGTTTGATATTTTTTCAAAATATAATCTAGTATGTCCGTATAACGGAATCATTGACACTTACTTTTGCATCTTTATCAAAAGTGTAACCGTATGAAAATGTAAAACCTTCGACTGGTTCAATATATACAGTTATATTTCTATACAACGACAATATGTGGAAACGGAGGTCTTCTTTTACAAATACAAATAAAACTAAGCTAAAAAATTTGAATGGTAGATTTAAAAAAAATGAAATAAAACTATTTTGAAAGTAAAATTGAAAATCACTAACTAATGCTTAACCTATTTTTGTAAAAAGATTGTATTTGAATTAATGCTATTTATGTTAAAAAAATAGAAGTTTTGTAGATGTAAAGACATGGTCTTATATATGTTGTGTTCTTCCGTAGAAAATAATAATATTATTTTAATATTTGTGGGTAATTTATACTTATACACATTATAAATTGAACACTATGCACAAATTGCATCAATCAATTAATTTCAATGTATAACTAACTAATAAGGTGCAACCGAAATGAAAAAAAAAATCATAAATTTAGATTTTATCTTGTTTGATTGTTTTACTTAATGTAAAAACCAAAATTAATAATATATTAAAACAACTAATACAAATCATGTCCATAAACATGCCACTTTTACTTTGATTCGCACGTTCTATTCATCAAACCTTTTTTTGTAATATTTTTTCTGTAGTTTTTATTTGTATAAAATATACTTTTCGATGTAACAATATCACTTACTTGATTCAATCTTTTCTGAGCTTTCTTGTCCTGTATATTGTTATTATATTTCTCCTTAGGTTTCTTCAACCCTTCTTCTTGTACACCCGTAGTAAAAATAGTATAGTTCTCATCTAAACTAAGTTCTTTCGTTATCTTAAACATTTCCTTCTTTATTTTAACCACAATAACAATTTATTCGAAAATGAATAAAAAGCGACAAAAGTTATTGGTTATATATATAAGCACTTATGTATTGGACAAACAAGGCAGCAATGCTTGCCTTTACGACTATTGGAAACATTTTCACTTCAAACTGTGATCGTTTAAAGGGAGTTGACCACAGTTGTTATGGTGACAAATTTTGATGAAAGCAAATTAGAAAAAATTAGTTAATACAACATATTTATGATGACACACTCCAAATATTCGTGCCCAAAAGGAAGAAATGTTCGAATAGTTTCAAATGTATATGTAGATCCTGTGATTTGATAGTATAATATTTTTAATTATTGTTGCTGTTTATCAAATGATTTTATTAAAAAAAGAAACTTAAACATTAATTATATTCTCAGATAATTGGCTTTTTAAAACAAAACTAGTCTATTAAAACTAAGTTCCTTATGATTCTTCAGCTCTATTTACGAGAAACTTGTAGTTTAAGTGAAATAAACGTTCTTCTTCTTCTTCTTGTCTTCTTTGTTTGTTTTACTTTTATACGTTGATACTTTCTGGAATATAACCGGATGTAATCAGTATACAAGAATCACGCTTGGTGTAAGTGATAAACGTATCACAGTTTCATAACACAGTTCCACTCAATCGTGCCAATAAATCGTCGTCTCACGGGACTTTTTAAACCACGAAATAAACGCGATGAGATGGTCCTTGCAAAGAAATCAATTTAAACAAATTGTTTTCCATTTTTGTCAATTAATGATTAATAATTATTCTTTTATATCTCAGTTTAATGTATGTTCCCTTGATGCTAACTTCTGTATGAAGCTACTAATTGTGTTAAACGTAACCTTTTGATTTACAGTGCACGTGCTCGTTAATTGAATATAATGTCAATAAGTGTTACTCATGTTTGTTTATTCTAAGAATTAGATATTACGTTAATTTGCTTAAAATAGAACCGTAATACATGTAGTAACGTTACGATCTCCTCTATTGTTCAATTGTTGGTAGTTTTGGCTTCCAAAACTTTATAAGCTGCTCTTTAACATTTTTGTTTTTCATCCGATGCGGCATTTAAGTTTAGGATTAGACCCGTAACGAAACCTAACTAGAATAACATAAGGTGCTTGAACCTTATTTTTCATTTGCAAATACCCTTGTCCAATTAATTTTTGTGCATTTTGCGATAAAACAATTATTTTAATATCGTTCTATACCATGTGAAGTAGTCAATTTAACTACATCAATTATGTCGACTACATTCGGCCATGACATTTAGGAGCTACGTGAGACCTCTTATGACAGCGATTAGAGTAGAGTCGTGTATTTACAATTCAAGATAATGTTTTTATTTTTTTTATTTTTTATATTTTAGTACTTAAATAAAATTATATTGAATACAAAAGTCAGTAAAACACTTTTTTCATTATCTTTAAAAAAGTAATTTATAAAAGATGTTGGAAGCACATGGGTTCTGTTTTCTTAACCGTCCGCGCATATTAACTCGTAAAGGTCAATCTCGTAATCACGTGGTCAAACATTTTTGCAATATGGCGACCAAGTGCTGTCGGAAACTGTTAGGTAGTTTATGTTCGTAATAAGTTTTTTATTAGTCCATCCTTGGCTAATTAACATATTATATATAGTTTTATCAAGGTATGTTTCACTTTACTTCATGGCATGTTCCATGAATGAATACAAGCGTATTAGACTCCTGACGCAATTATTGGTGAACTTTCCCTACGGGTCTGTCTTCAGTATTCTAGTCATGTCATAGTATATAAACGGGTACGCTGAAGACCTTAAGCTAAATTGTCTGTTATAAATGTATACGATAAACTAGGCATTTATTTGGTTGTATACTATACAAAAATATTACTTACGGGACAAGACTGGTGGTGTCTTAAAAGTTTCCTGAAAATATTCATAGCCTATAGCCCTTATTTAATGTATTATTGTTTCTATGGCATATACATTTATTTACTTAAAAACCAGTCGCCGCTGTGTTGATGCACAAAAGTGAATGTAAATATCATTTCATGTTTTATAGTTGAGCTTCGTTTAAAGATATAGTATGTTCATCTGAGTATTTTATTTTAAATCCTAGAAACTTATTAAAATAAATGATGTTAATACTGAATATGTCTACTTTGAATAAAAGAATGTACAAATTATGTAATGAAAGCTGCATTTCCAATAACGGGTCAAATAAAGTTGGCCCTTCGTTAACAAACCGCCTGTTTTTTTTAATAACACTTAATGGTCATATTGTGTTAACCCATAGTGTGCAGAAATTAAAACATAACGTATCAACTTTATGTGTGGTCAAACATTTTTATTTTATTCACACACAGAGACTCTGTTGCAATTCAAAATACTTTCAAATGTAAAATTTGAGAAAACATTTTGCGTTTGAATGAGATCAAATATAAATTTCAAACTTAATTTTTACATATATTGAAAACAACATCTTCTTTTTTTAAAGAAAATCACCAAATTTAGATCCCTTTACGCTTAATGACAGTCCTGTTCCCTAAATGTAATACAATGTTCATGAAATATGCGGCAGAGCGTATTAAATAGTTCAGTTACTCTAATGGCAAGTATATGTGTCGGAAAGTGTGTGTATTATGGTATTTGATATTTGATAGTTTTATATACACATGTCACTGTAACTAACGAATAAACGTGGTAATCCCTTAAAAGAATTATACCAAACCCTATCGATAGCGAAACGAAAACGAAACTGCTTTGATTTTTTAATTCTTACCCTAGAAATTCCGAATGGACTATTTTCTATGCTGCAAAACAATGTCGTTTCATTGTCATCCGTTGTGTTAGAAAGACGAGACATTGTGTCGTCTGCTGCAGATAACTTATATTCATAGTTAGATTCCTTCGATGTTCTCTCTGATCTATTTGAAAAAACTGTAAACACACGTGCTAACGTCTTTCCTTTTATTCCTCGAGACATATGTATCCACTTTAATATAATATATTTTCAAATTTTAATAATGTAGGTTTATCATTGATTTAAACATAAGTTAAGAACTTATTAGTAAGATTTTCCACAATTTAACGCTACGTTTATAACAAATACTTTCTTAATCTTTAAAATTGCGATTCAACTTTTTACCGAGCGTTATCTTGCGAATGTTATAACGCTCTATAAACTCCATGTTCTGTATAATACCCTTAAAAATTATTTATTATGAAATACCCAGTCCTATCGAAACACTAATTGCTAAAATGTTTTATATTAATCTTATTGTTTATAAACCATTTGATAAAATCTAAAGACTAATTGAGTACAGAGTTATCAATATGCCATTAAGGAAATATAATAACTCAGTCACAATAAATTGTAGTAACAACTTGAACAAGGAGGGCTTAGGCGTGTGTTGTGTAAATAATGCGTACCCGTTCTATAATTATGATATGATATGAATCTCCGAGATGTTATGAAATACGCAATTTATTGCAATTAACGATCCCGTAATGAATTTATGAATTGATCTTAATGTCAGATTGAAATGGTAAAAGAAAATACATTAACAACGCATTAACCTTGTGTATGTCATATATTGTACACCATACCAATACAATCATAAAGGTTGAAAAACTTTCAGAGTTAATAGTGAGTGTAAGCACAATCTATACAACAAAACGAAAGATAATAATTTACAATCAATTGATGTCAAAGTCACTCAAATTATAAAGATAATATTCAAAGCGCAGTCACATATTCTGAAAGAAAAAATGAAAACCGTTTGCGTGTTACGGCAGAACTGTCTTCTTTTTTGAATAATTTAAAGTAGGAAATACGACTTAAATTTACAATAGACGTAAAGCAGCGTTCATTTAAATTTGTTTAATGTTTTTGAGGCACAAAACACGGGGACGAATTGTCGCATCTATAAAAGAATTGTGATTTTGTTTTTATGACATCGCAATATCATAGAGTCATTTTTATTCACGTATTCATATTTGCAAAAATTAAGCTTGTAACAAAACATATCCAAATAAAATATGTTTTCATATTTTTTCATGCATATCTTTTTTCATGTATATATGATCTCTGGTTGTAATGTTGTTGTTTTTTACATGGATCTTTATCATAAATCTTTCATAAAAAAGACGTAGGAGACAATGCTAAAATTGCGCATGAAGCGTGATAAGGGTCTATGCCATCCCAAACGTCATATCGACTAAGCTGAGTGTTTCCAGATTTTTGAAAAAAAAAAGAAAAAAGGATGAATGCATTATACGGCGATGTGATACATATATAAACAACGAAATCGCAAATGAAAATATCATATTCTCTGTTGTGCTTGTAATGCTGAGTTTAACAGTAAATTTCTGCACCTTGTTCATTCAATCAAACGTACCTTGTACTAATGTCCTAAACAAACAATTTCAATGTACGATTGAGGATGTTAGATACACGAGAGCAGTACAAATACACTGATGTGTTAGGTAGGAATCTGATATTAGACAACAATGTCAATTTATATTCTGGTGTAAATCAACAACGCTAAAAGCTTCTGCTGTATAAATCCAGAAACACCGTGTTTCCAATCATTGGCAAATAACGTAAACACTCCATAATCAATGTTTACAGTTCAGCTATATCTTCTTTCCTAAAGTTCTCTCTTACAGGAACATGGTAGTTCGTATCTGAATTTATTTTTGAATCTCTCTCTCTATATATATCGTTATATGCTACCTTTTTGACGTTTGAGGTTTCGACAGATCATGAGTTTTCCTAGTTTTCCATTTTGATGTTCCACCATGCAAGTGCTGATAAATTCAGCATATCATGAAGCCAACAATAATTATTCTGATTAAATTCACCCCTTTTCTTTCTTTGAAATTATAATTTAATTATTGAAATAAAACAAGGTCAACTATTTTTGAGCTTCACGCACACAAGTCGTCAATTGCAACCTTTTTACCAAGTCAAGGGCAAAAATCTACGAAGATTGAATAAATCCACAAGCAAACCCCTAAGTGCATAACTACACATGCTGACCAATGTTCCTGTAAGCTTTCAGGACTAAAGATCAAATACCCTTTGAGCTATATCAAAGAACAAGTTGAAAATTGCAAATTTATACCTAGTCAAAGACAATAACTCTAAAAAACTAAAAAAAAATGATCCACACCTTAAACCCGGTGGACAGCTTAACATGATGATAAACTTTTTTGTAAAGTTTGACTCTTGGTCAAATACTTTTTTGGCTATGTCCGACACAAAATTAAAATTGCAAATTTTAACTAAATCAAGGGCAATAACTCTACATATTCTGAATACATCCAGAAGCAAAACCGCAGGTGCACAACTTCACGTAATGATCAACATTACTGAAAAAAGTTTATGACTCCAGGTCAAATACCTTTTGAGCTATATGTATGAGCAAGTTTATTGCATATTTATACTTAGTCAAAGACAATATAACTCTAACAAAGCTAAACAAAACAACACGCAAACCCTAGTTGCATAGTTTCACATGCTGATCAACATAACTGGAAATTTTTATGACTCCAGGTCCAACACCTTTTGAGCTATACGCACAAACAATAAATTTATACTAAATCAAAGACAATAACTCTAACAAAACTTAAACAATAACTCTACAAATACCGAATCAGTCCAAAAGCACAGCCCCAGTTGCATAACTCACGTGCTGACCAACATTCCTGTAAGTTTCATGACACTTGGTCAATTACTATTTGAGCTACGCACGGCACAGATTGAAAATTGCCAAATTTTACTAAGTGAAGGGCAATAACTCTGACAAAACTGAATTAATCCACAAGCGAAACCCCAGATACAAAACTTCACATGCTTCCTGTAAATATGTTGAAACCATCTCAAGCACTTTTAGAGCTACATGCGACACAACATGATAACGGACGGATGGACGGACGGACAATGGCAAGTCGAAATGCCTCCCCCTACAAAAAAAATAATCTAGATACGACAAAGTTTAAATTAATGGTTTTAAACTGGTGACCAATAAAGCACAATAACAAATATTATACCACGCTATATATATTGATAATTGGAGTAATATTAAGCCAGGCAAAGAAGATTTTAAAGACGCAGGAGGCTTAAAGATATACTATACTCATCTTTGCTTAAAATATTTTAATCACAGAAATTTATTAAAATCTATGAAATTCTTACTGAATATGTCTAATTTGAATACAAGAATGGAAAATATATGTATGGGAAACTGTACATAGATCTACTCCCTATTACAGGTAAAGTAAAGTTGGTCTTTCCTTAAAAAAATGCCAGTTTATTATGACACTATATAATCATATTGTGACCACTTAAATGTGTAGAATTTTATTAAACATAACATACATACTTTTTGTGAAGTCAAAACATGTTTATTTTAGATCTATATTTACAAAGTGACTGTGCAGCAATTATCACTATTTTCAAATATCAAATTTGAGCATAGAGTCTAGTATATATATATACTAGACTCTATGCTCAAATTTGATATTTGAAAATAGTGATAATTGCTGCACAGTCACTTTGTAAATATAGATCTAAAATAAACATGTTTTGACTTCACAAAAAGTATGTATGTTATGTTTAATAAAATTCTACACATTTAAGTATATATATATATATATATCCGTAAGAGATTGTTATCGTTTTAACATATCGATTGCAAATAAAACAATACAAAAATCCAAATAAGTAACAGCAGCTAAGATATATTTATCCTGCTACTGTCAATATCGTCAGCTGGATAAAGCCTTGCCGGATAAACTTATCTATCTCCAGTCATTACGTCATATGATGACGTCACATGTTTAGCAGCAAAACAAAACTACATATAGATGCTATTTTATCGGGGGAAAAGAAGAATGAAACCATATAATTATTCTAAAAACATTATTAAAAGCAGGATAAATCAAATACATGGTTGATGTCGGTCTGGAGAAGGTTTATCTGGTTTGCTGCGAAAGTGAATCTTGGCTCGCTAAAGCTCGCCAAGATACACTTTCTCGCTCACCGGATAAACCTTCTCCATCCCGACATCAACCATGTATTTTCTATATATTCTGAAAGTTGATTATATAATATTAATCAACAGAAATATTCTATTCCACGGAAAGTTGCTAAATATTCCTTTGTTGGGCAAATTATGTAGACCTACAAGATTTTAGCTGCAGGAGTAGAAACAGTATGTAAAAAAAAATGGTGTAATGAGTATGGGCAACATCGTTCAATCGGACAACATATTTCAACAATGATCTATTTAGACTATTACCGTTCGAAAAAGTATAATGGACCCGCATCTTTCCCTATTGAACATAGAAGAACCGAAAGTGTGTGTTATTTATATGCTATAAAATCACTGTTTGACGTTCTATATTTAGGCATGTGACGTAATCATTACACACGTGACGTAACCACTAAAAATGTGACGCGCTGACAATAAGTACGAAAACAAATCAGCCGCAATTTAGCTTAATATCAAGTACTGCAGATTTTATTTGTTGATGTCGTGTTAGAATCGAAATAATATATCCAAATCGGTGATTTTATTGATTGATAACATCACTGTTTGTCGTTCTGATGCGCATCATAATATCACTCGGGCTACGCCCTCGTGATGTAATTCCCCGCATTCGAACTCCAAACAGTGATTTTATAGAGCAATAAAATCACAGTTTGGGATCCCGATATATTATTTCTTAAATATCATAATAATTGGTGGTTGATATCATAATATACGTATAATTCATGGCCTAAACTTATATAAACAAAAGGGGAAATTTATAGTATCAGTCGGGGGACTGATATCTTTCTCAGAATACGACAAAATGATTTTTACCCCTGACACTTGTTTTTGGCCAATTTTCCGGAAAGAAATGACGCGCGTAAAAATTAAGAACAAATACTTTATTAACAAATTCGACATATACAAAGCCTTTGGCTTCATTAAAGATAACATAAACATGATAAATATATCCAACTAATATAAATACTTACATCAAACCTGCAGATACAACTATCGAGTGCAAGCACGATACATGCACGGCATAAACAAAGAATGCAAAGAAAGAACACCGTATGTCGTCAGATATGACGTCAATAAACCAAATGACGTCATGGAAATTACTTCACGCCCAATAATGTTCAGCATATTTCTATCAATTCTCTTTTTATCAGCATGTTTGAATGGAAATAGATATTCATTTTTTTTTGCATACACAAATTGAGAAGTTATCTTTCAATGATGCGTTTGCATAAATTAAAATTAAAATAGATGACAGTGCGACCATTTAAAAGGTACAGGTAAAGGCAAAATGACACACGATTGAAAGATATCATCAATATAGATAAAATCCTGTTCCCCTTATTCGTTTTTGATTATTCGCTATCATATATCATGAACATGTTTATTAACAAATGTTTTTTCACCGATCATATCGATATGTTTATGCTGTTTTTCAAAATTTTCCCAGTTGGTACAAAGTATAATGTCGTATTTCAGTTATGTAATGAAAACCAAATTTCATGTATCAGACAAAAATACTTAACAAATTTAAGTGTTTCAGAAATTTTGTTTTCGAAATGAAAAAAAAGGCGTTTAATTGTGCACGTAAACCAGCAAGCAAGTCGCAAATAGCGTATGAAAACACACCTTTCACGGCTAGTTAAACAAAAAATATTATTTAACGCATATTAATTTTTCATGATTAGCTAAACAACGCTTTTCCTTAAACTAACAGCTGTAATAAGATGTATGAAAATAAATATCCAGATCAAATGAACGAATCTATTTGAAAGAAATAAGACTATGACAGCCTTGATATCGCTTAGTTCGCTAGTGATCAAATGTGGCATATCTTTACTGCGACAGGCTTCTTGTCATATAATGGAAAGGAATTCAATATTTAGTAGCAAGCATGTCTCGATATTTATTTATAAAACAGCAAGTTAGACATTATAATGATGAATTATGGAAAATGTCCTACTCAAGGAATATAAAATGCTTTCATGTCAAAAAACTATATGTAACCTTATTGAACTTAAATATCTGATTAAACCAACATGCTTTTAACTGAAGGCAACTTAAAAAAATCTAAAAGACTTTGAAACTAAAACACAATATTCAAAATATGAGATAAAGTCAATAATATTTAGATATTTCAGCGTATACAGTGTTAAAATGAAAGCAAATATACAAAATGAATAGCACCGTAAACATACAGCCTCAGAAAATATGAAGACATATAAACACCACTCACAAAAAAAATTATACATGTATATGCAGTAGGCAACTGAAAAACATTTACGATAACTACTTAAGATGGAAGTTTTCCTTGTGAATGTACCAAATAGGATTGTAAAGTGAAGAAACAAAACTCTCCATAAACAACTGTACTCGTACTGAAAAATAAGAATGACTAGAAATGAACTTTTATGTATCGTTGGACTATGATGGCGTTATGAGTAAAATTTTGTTTAAAACTCCCATGGAACGTTCTTCTTCTGCCCAGTATAATAAGTTATTAATTAACTTTTCAATATTAGGCACGTTTTAACTTCAAATGTAAGGCCAATACGAAGTTCACCACTACATTATGACCATTAATAAAACAACGCCATTATTCAAAAAGTATGGCCTTTATGAGAAAACTCGGCTTTTATGAGAATGTGCTCTCCAGCTCGGCCATTACGAATCTGCTTTTTTTCATTGAAAAATGTCGCCATTTTGAATTGCTGCAAGATAGGTTTCCGAGACATTTTCAAAACAAGAATCTCATTTGCAATACCACACATATTAGTTAATTTTGTTCACTCATTACTTAATAATGGGTTTGTTCTTGGCCTTAGACAGTCATATCAGCCTTTAGCCTCACTCTTAAGCCAAATAACATGGCCATTATATTAAAACACTTTATTATTAACATTATGAATAATCTTTTACGGTTTTATTTTTTGTAAAAAAAAAAAAAAAAAAAAGATTTTGTCGTCAGTCTTTGAATTTGCCTTTAAATATTTAGATATAATCATTTTTGTATATTTGCTGCAATGTATAAGTAACGGCAAAAGAAAGGGAAATTGATCAAACAACACTTGAAATACATAAATGTGAAAAATTTAACATTGTAGTCAATGTATATTTTATTTGACATTGTTCTGTTGTTGTGTACATTAATACATTCAGTTTGAAGTTTCATCACTGTCCCCATGTTAATTACTAGTACATTATTTGGCACTTCATTTCTTGTCAAGTTGTTCTGTATACTAGCCTGACATGAAGAAACATTTATGTTGAAAATACAGATTATAAGAATTAACTATAGAAAAATTGTATACAGTGCTAATTACAGACGTAGAACAAAAGACAGCCATAAATACGTTTATTTATAATTTAATGCTTGATTGTCAGACAGGTATTCTTTTTATTATTTGCACATCATGTTTGGTTTGAGTTATCATTCCTTTTCATATTCACAAAAAGATGCTAAAGATGCTAACATTTTAACATTTTTATTTTAACAGAACAGAACATACTTCTATTAAAGTATATTGTCTACAACACTGAAGGTACAGCAAACATACAATATGTAAGTTATTAATGTGTTACAATCATCACTTGTTCATTATTAGCATCTCATAAATGTGTGGAGAGTGAAATTACACATCTTCGATATGATGTATATTGCACATTCAAATTAACGTAAATATGATTAAGCAACGGATATTAGATGTACAGTAAAACCCCTCAATTAAGACCACCATTGGGACTGGACCAAAGTGGTCTTAATTGCGGGGTGGTCTTAATTGTGGATATTCTTATCATTGATTACACATGTTATGACCAGGGCCTGTTTTAGTCATTTTGTATGAACAAACAATATGTATCTTAACCTGCAAATACAATATGAAAGTATGTTATAATGTTACATCTGATAGGAAGAAAACATATTTCTGAAGAAATTTAATATCAAATTTTTCTTTGCTCTGATTTCAATATTAATTATGTATGATGTACATTATTCACATATCATATAAGACATTATTTCTTCAAAAAAATAAATGGACATAAAGCAACATTAAACCACCCTAAACTTTCTCACCATTTTCATGAAATATCCCATAAATAACAGATTTTGACACCTTGTGTAATCAAGTGTCATGCCTAAGAGCAATCAAGCAGATAATAATAACATAGCAACACATTTAAGATCTAGGAAGGTGTTGATTTTAATATCAGTGGTCTCAATAGTGAGGTCAAATAAAGAACAAAATAATGAATTGGGACTGAATTTGGTGGTCTTAAAAGTGGATAAGTGAGGTGGTCTTAATTCTGGATTATGTAACCATTGACATAAAGAACAGAAAATTCCGTTCTTTTAAAAACTGGTCTTAAAAGCGGGGTGGTCTTAATTCCGAGGTGGTCTTTAGTAGGGATTCTACTGTATATTATCAACGATGGTGCTCATCAATAAATAACTCTCCTCGTCTCGAAACGCATTGTTTATTTTAACATGAATGTAAATTAGAAAGTTATCTCGACTTTATACAGGAAATAAAATTCAGAATATCTTTAACGAAATTTCGTACATCTTCACATGATTTGGTAATAGAACGCGGACGATTCATAAATATTCCTAGGACGGAGATAATTTCATTTTTTTTTTAAATTGTAATTCTAATGTAATCGAAAATGAATATCATTTTTTACTTATATGTCCAAAATTTAGAGAACGACGTAGAAAATATTTAAAGCGTTATTATAATACCTGGCCTACCTTTAAAAATTTCAAAATTTTGCTAAGAGAAACTAACCGGAAAACTGCTCAGAATCTATGTATTTATATATTATGCTAATCTCCTGAGAAACTAACAAACATTCTTCAAATGTTATAAGCTATTCAGAAGACCTTTGACAATAACTATTGTATAAACATAAGTAAAACCCATACATTTCCATTGTATTTCTTGTATTGTTTGCTATAAATATGTTACATGTTTTATGCAATAAATTTTGAATTAAATATTACAATACAAACATAATCGTTAATTTCTGGGAATCCTGTGTACACCAAATCGATCTGTAAGGATACGTAGGGAATGAGCAGAAATTCTCAGTTTCATAATAAAAAATCGTATGTTTTGTGGTACAAGATCCAGGATATTTTCATCCTCAAAGGATGATTTAAAAACTTTGTACTCATCGAGTACACTATTTCTACAGATATTCCTATTTGAAAAAATAAATTACCTTACTTTTGAAAACCGCAGGCAAAGACTTTGGAATGACAGATTCATACCCATCAGTCAACATATATGAAAATCCATTGTCATCTAGAATTCTTTTTTAAATGACTTACCAAATTGTTAAACCGTTCAAACTATCTTGAACGACCAGTTTATACAAGTAGCTTATGATAATGTTTTTAGAATTCGCTAGTTTACACCAACATTTTATAATTTTACAATATCTTGAAATACAAAGATAATAACGTTCAAGTTCACCACAAATTGCAAAGTTACTAGAGTTTATAGGTACTTTTAATATACGTTTGCTGAACAATTTCAACAGCAACCTTTCTAAATCCTTCCATTTGCTCAAGAACATACTTTACTGCTATAGTTTAAAATGGAACCAACAAATGCATCGAATAACTGACAAAGTTCGTTTGGTCTTAGTGGTATATTTTAACAACTATACAACAAAATGTTCAACGCTTTAAGTGCCTTTCCAGATAAGTATTCATTATACAACGCGAAGTTACCATTAAAAGAAAACAAAGAACTATCTACAACTTCTACATCTATACCATTATAAGTCCATTATTCTCGATTCAAACCTCCTCTTTTTCTAAAATCCATGATTTTTGTTTTAAGTGTATTGACTACTATTCCCCATTGACAACAATTATATGTATGCAAATGATCAAGATTGTGTTGTAATTCGTCTGGTGATTTCCCAAAAATTGCAATGCCATCAGCAAAAAACAATAAGATAATAACAATATCATCATATGAGTAGTCCACTATTTATATTTTCTTGTTAGAACAATATATTTATATTATTAATCTAAATCTTCTAAGAACAAAGAAACCAAAACTAGTGACTATCTCCACTTGTCTTAGGCCTACCGAATATTAAGAGATCAGAAAAAAGAATTCCAATGTTTTAGCAGGTCTTTATCACGTCATACAAATTTCTTATAATTCTCCCTTGTATACTTGAGCTATAAAGTTTAATCCATAATGCATTCCTGTAAATGGAATCAAAACATTTTTTAAATCTACATATAAACCTTTAGTATGGTTAAGATAGTGTTCAACTAAAGTATTTATAGCAAACATAGCATCAATTATTGAATACCCTTTTAAAAGTCAAATAAATGTTATCCGGAACTCGGCAACTGTGTGTTTTTCCAAGCTAATACCCCGGTACAAACAAACTTTTACTGTTATAGCTTAACGGTGTACTGTCTTAGGATGATAATTTGAGCCTTTGTTTACATAACAAAGACCAATAACAATGCGAAAAATAGGTTAGGCAGATCAATGCCACAACCTATAAAAATGGAAATAAAACTACATGTTATCACATGTCTTGTTAGCGCAGTAGGTAGAGCAAACGTGTCAGTAATTTGTTTTACCCATACAGGCAGAAGTTCTACTACTGGTAAGACACGTTTTTACCTCAGAACAGTCAATTGTTCAGAAAACAAGTTTGACCGTTTTTTTTCATAAACATACATGAATATGACATCGAATATTTTATTACACTGCGTTCAAAAAATATAAAAAGGAAATAGAATAGAAATAAAAAAAATATATATACATGTACTATAAAATATATATTATAAGAAGAAAACAAAAGGGAAAACGAAATATAAATAAATAATAATGATAAAAAACCAAGAAGAAAAAACTGTGGTTATAAAATGGCACTACGTGGGGTTCGAACCTATGAGTACTGTAATGGAATACCTCCCTTACAAATTTTGGACATTTCAAATGACATGACAATTTAGGTTATACTTTCAACAGAAATCAACATGTGCATATATAATTCTATAAATCATGAACTGTTCTTACTTAAAATGTATTAACAATTATCAAATAGTGCTACCTTTTTAACAAATGGACTTTATTCCACGAAACACAACGTAAAAACTTGAATATCAGCATTGTTGACAGTTCTCTTT